>NW_018108187.1:400983-410434 GCF_000183805.2 Loa loa | reverse complement strand
GTGAAAATTAGGGATATACCCTTGATTCAAGAAACTGTTGGTACTAATGTTACTCATTTACAGCAAGGAGGGTTCCATGGCAGAGATGATGCGATAAACTACAGGGAGCTTAGGTTAGATGGACAAATTAAATCAGGATTAAGCTGAATCGGATTAATCTTATTTGGACTGAATTAATTGCATTTGAATTGAATCAAATTAAACACAATTTAATTGATGGCATTCATAGCCTTTCAGTATGAAAATTAACTGTTAAAAAATTTGATGAACATATTTTAAAGTCACATGAAAAAGGACTTCTCATTTGACAATGTTTTGAGACACCCAAGGGAAATTAATTCTCGAAATGTTACTTTACACATGTCAAATGAATCATTCATAATGATATTGGTCCAGTATTGAGAAATACTCGATCGATTTTCTGTCATTTTTTTTTTCTACTAAAGAAGTTTGGGAGGCATAATGATAGTTGACATTTCCTGACTAGTTCCTGATTTACGGTAATTCGTTTACTCCTTAGAGTTGTTACAGCAAATAGATAAGAATGGCTTTTGAGCTTACATATCCTCAAAAACTTTCGCAGTTTTTCTGTCGTAGGAAATGATGCCTCTCTTTCTATATGCTTCTTTTCAATTTTTTATATTTCTAGTTGATATTTTTCAACCGATATGTTGTTGCAACATTTGCTCGTACTATCATTTTCATTATTTATGACAGTGAAGTGTTGTTTACCAAAATGGCGGACAACTTATAAAACAAGTGAGTATGCTTATTGATTGACCGATAATCATTTTAACAGATGTATTATCAGGCTTCCTTCAGTCTAGTTTTTGATCTTTGGATTTTATATTATCCTCATCTTCTATTGCACTATTCCACTTGCACTTAGATCGGAATTTCCGGAGGTTTTGGAAATCATTCCAGATTTTGGCTAATGGAAAAAAAATTATTAAATCTTCCGTTGAGCACCTCTATTTCATGAAATTCGCTGAAAATTCTTTGACCTTTTATGTCTGAATATTTTCAACTGCTAGGAAAGTTGTTTGCTGACCATAAATTTCCGTCGATTGACTTTCATTATTTTAATCAGTATTTTATCCTTAACTTTAGCCATCAAAAGTAAGTACACATAATCTATTTGAAATGTTTGTATTTAAGCAGTGATGTGCAAAACAGCTTTGGATTGTCCCCAGAAGGAACCACATGTTTGTCAGAATGGAACTTGCATGTCTTATGATACTATAACTCATCGAAAAAGTGGTAAAACTGAAGATAGTTTTATATCTGTAAATGATTTGCTTTTTAAGTTGACAAATTCTTTCGTGAAAGGTTTTTTTAATAACAATTCATTTCAGCAAAAATGACCAAAGTTTGCTCAACATTCCTGGATTGTTCACCAGGATTGATATGTATCAATGGGCAATGTATCAGACAATAATACAACCTGTTTTTATACAATGAACAATTTTGAATTACTCATTTCATTTCAAAAATTCGAGGAAGATTTTATTGTAAGATAAGGGAGAAGAATCTTTGGTAAAAACAAAAAAGAAATTTTAAAACGTATCTTATTTGCTCCTTGAATTTTTTTGATGCTAAAAGATGAGATTTTTCGAAATAAAAAATTTGTTTAGATGGTAAAAGGTAAGTTCTACATTTTACATCCTGTTCAAAAAGTTTCTGAACTTACACAGAATAAATGCATCGAATTGGGATAGATTTGAAGTTTCAATTGTAAAGCGATTATGAACTCAAAACGCAAGAAGGTAATATTTGAAAATAAGTGACATATAATTGTGGAGAATGTATGATTTTGCAAAAGGATGTCATACTGTATAAACAATGGTACTAAATTTTCATTGAATAACTAAATAAAATTTGTATGTTAATCAAAAAAATAAAAAGAACTAAATGACTGAATTTGCCAGCATAGTGCACAGTATCAACTTAATGAACATTAGTGAAATATTGCATATCAGTTTGTGTGTGTTCCTCCATACTTCAGCCATTAAATACTAAAAATGTTGTAAAATCAAATTGAAACTTGAATTTTATAAATTTGTAACTAATGTTCGTTAATTTGCATATTTTGATAATTTTGCTTTCTTCAATTTCCTATCAGCGCTTTTACGAAGTTACATCTCTATGAAACTAATCGATGCAACCTTTTAAATTAACGCTTAAGCTGCTTTTGATAATCGCATTTAATCATCTCATACTTTTTTGATTTTACACAATAAATTCCCATTCCTGAATTCAATTTACGCGTATGTTTAAGCATATGTTTACAATACATTTCGAATTTTTTTTTTTTTTGCTTCATTAGATTTGTGCTGTAATGATGCTTACCTATTGCTACGATTTAAGCCATTGTGGCTCAAATAGGTACATAAACGTCATTGTGAAACAAAAAATTCAAGCAAAAAAAAAAAAGAAAAAAGTAGGCTATCAGGAGAAAGAGTTACAATGCCACGTATTAAAGGATTGTTCCATTTTGCATATTTTAATGGATTCGAAATCATCGAAAAACATTAAGCAAAACCTCCTCGCAGTAATCGTCTCTTTTATCATTACGCAATATTCTCATTTCGAAGTTTTAGAAAATTACAAAAAACTGAAAGCTTTGTTGGCCTAGTCCACTCCACAAATACAGACTTCTCTGATTAACTTCGTTTCATTCTTGAAGAATTTAATTTAAAAGAGGGTTAGCATTTTTCAACTGAGAAGTAGAAAAGTAGAAAAGAGGAGTGACAAATGCGATGGATTTAGGATGAAGGGATGTTGTTGTTGGTTGGTTATATCATGATCCTTTTTCATTTACCTTTATTATACTGATGATTTAATCATCGAAAGAAATCTTTCAAATTATATAATCTCCAATTCAACAATTAGCTCTAAAACTGATTGACTTTTGTTGTATTCAATGAAAGTCTTCATATGGATTATAGGGTTACAATGTCTTGAATTATTTAGAACCACATAACATTTATTTTGATTGAATTTAATCGTCTCAATATTTGTCCTTAATTAGATATGCAAATCATGTTAAAGTGATCTTTCGTCTGAACCAATTTTGATTTTCTCTTAGTTGAAATTCATTCGAAAGAATTTTTGTCAAAACCTTTGCTGTCAAAGATATAACTAGCGATACAATTCAATAAGATCATGGGATTTTCTATAGATCCTCATCGAACCCCATGATGCATGCAGGATTATGAAAGTATTAGTGTCACATGGCATCTATCAACTGCTATAACTCGCATTCTGCTTGCTTCTCTTACCAATAAACAATTGTCCTTCTTTTTTTGGGGTAATTAAATTTCAGCTAATTTTATCCCACAAGCATTGTTTCAAATCAAATTATCCGCTGGTTGGCGTTCTTCCTGTTTTGGATATTCCCATTCTGATAAAATTTGAAGTGCCAATTTTATTTTAAATTTTGCATTTTATTTGCATGCGCTTTATACACAGTATTTCATCAGTATTAAAATCCGAATTTAACAAATTTCGTTTCTAATACTGCAAGTAAAAATTTTTGTTACTTCAGAAGCAATTAGCAATAGCTAAAGCAATAAGGCATGAAAAAATTGGAAGTTTGCATAATAGCTATCAATTTCTTCCTATTCAACAAATTACCAAAAGAGTTTCAAATTATGCCGCCATGGAATTTAAATTTAGATTTTAAGCAATATAGAAATGGCCAAAAAACTAGGCTGAAGTTGAAAATTGTCTTGATTCCTCTAGTGACATTCTTTCATAAGCCTAGTCATAGTGCCTATTACTTTTCTGAGCTATTTCGATAGATGTAATCAGTTACTTTTCCCTCGTGGAATTTGGATGGAATTTTCTTGCAATTAACTCTCATTTGTTGTGCTTCAGCTCTCTGTCTCTCTCTCTTCTTTCATCAAAAAAAAGATTTTAAAATATATTCTTTGAAAACTTGAAAAATTATTTGGATTTAGAAGTTTATCATTTTTGTGCTATTTCTGAAATAGTCATAGGTATGAATATTTTGAAACAAAAGGAGGCTCTGTTCAAAATATTTAGATTATTCCATCATATTTTGAATTCTCTTCTTTGCTTTCTCTTCCAAAGCAAATAACATTTTTGGAAATTGCACTTTTTCCAATATAATCACTTTGTAAACATTACAAATAGGCAGGGTATTCACAGAAATCATTTCAAAGTAAACATTTTTGAATTACATTAAGTCTTTTTTCTTTTTTTTTAAAGCCTAAAATATCTTTGAAAAACAGTTTTTGCAGAAAGTTATTTTCTATTTTTTTCTTTCTGTTTTCTTTCAAATAAATTTTGAAATTGAGAAAAAATTTGAATAAATATATATGCATTCAAGTATCTTCACGAATATAATAACTTCGAACATTTTTCATAAGATACACCTTCTGAAAGAAAAGCGCTACACCAGTGTGATGTATTTCACTAATTGCTGTAAAACAAATGCATTTTAATTTTATTGTTAATTAAATTTGTGAAATCAAAATGAATTTTGACATGATAATAGCTATGCTAATAAGGTAGTATTAGTAATCAAGCAATTAAAAGATGGTGGTAGCAACAAGCGCAAATGTTCTAGATGAATGGTAGCAACAGGCTTAAATGTTCTACATTAGTGTTTGAGATAATAAAAGGAACACTATCAACGATTATAGTACTACTGAAAATAATAGTGGTGATAATGGTGAGGGTAGAAATGTAGTATTAACAACAATAATGATAATATTAGCAGTGTAGTAATGTTAATAGTAGCTACAATAAATTACTGTACTGCACTTTTGTAGTAATATGCATAGAAATCGTGTTTAAAACAAATACCGTAAAATTTTCAAAGCTTATTCAAAGTTTTTGAGAATTTTCATGTCTTATGATTCATAAACATTACATCATTCATGTTTGTCAACAGTTTCTAAGATATTCAAAATTAAATTCATTTCCTGTGCAACTAATCAACAGGATATTCCAAAAAATTTTTCATGACAGTAGTGTCATCTGATAGATGCTCAAATCCCTTCCCAATTTTCACATCCTGACTAATTATTAATGTCATCATTATTTCCTGCATAAAAAGACCATTACTCACGATATAAACAGTAACCACAATATAAAGACTTGAAGCAGAAAGTAAATGCTAATTAGTGTTTTTGTAATTACAAGTTTACTTCTGATATTTTAGATTAGACATCTTTTTTTTTGAACTCAAATTGTTGAATGAAATAGAAGGCAAAATAAATGACAATATTTGAATGAAATTTTTGCCAAAAACAATCATT
Organism: Loa loa; assembly: GCF_000183805.2. Classification (NCBI taxonomy): domain Eukaryota; kingdom Metazoa; phylum Nematoda; class Chromadorea; order Rhabditida; family Onchocercidae; genus Loa; species Loa loa. The sequence continues at coordinate 405,146 of NW_018108187.1, read as the reverse complement.
TTTTTCTTTTTATCCAATTCTCATTCTAACTTATCAATGAGTACATTTATCATTCAATAAGCATTCATTTTATTGCCATTACTATATACTATAGCAAAATAAAGTGCATTTCATTTTTCATTCCAAATATTCTTCCTGCAAAACATTACATCTCATTGGAACACTTATTCCATTTCCATTTTTTTTTTTTAATTACTTCAATCTTTTAAATACTTCATAAGCACCTTTTCTTATTGGACATGCTATTAAAAATACTTAAGATATGATTAAAATGGGTTGGCTCTTATGAAATATCAAAATCAGTTTTGAAATGGCAAAAAAAAATGCAAGTACTTAATTTTTTGCTCGGCAAATGGCGGTATTGGACTCTCTGGACAAGCGGTATTGGTTTGTTTCTCTTTTGCATATTTGAAGTTGACCAATTGATCTGTGAAAAAAGGACAAAGTATATTGTGATTGTTATTGTTGCTAGGCAACTTAACATTCATGTCACGTTTACAGCTAAGACAGTTGATGATATCATGTATTACAGTGGCAAAATTATATTAATTGAACTTATCGTATTTGCTAACTTAGCAACTCACACTTTATGGGAAACCTTAATATGCTTTTACTCAGAACTCTAATGAATCTTTACCCATAACTCTCATAAACTTTTACCCTTAACTTGATAAACCTTTACCTATAATTCCAATAAGCCCAAGTTTAGGACTAAACATTGTCGAACTTTCTATTTGCTCACCGAAATACTAATCAGAATGTTTTCAATCTATTGATCTTAAGGGTAAATTAGTAAAAAATATTCAAAAGCCTGAATCATCGGATTCGTTTCTCATCCAACTCTTCACTTTACAGATAAATAGCTTCAATCTGTGCATTTCTACTTCCTTCTCTATACTTCATAACTCTCATCCCTTTATTTGATATTTCACTCATCAATTTTCCTTTCGAACATTATCGTACTATCTCATTGCTCCGAACAAATTTAAGGACATTAGCAGCATTTCGTTAATTCAACAAATAGTTTTGCTACTTTCGATGAATCACTAAAATTATTTAAAAAAAAGAAAAAAAAAGCAAACTGCTAATTCTCTGTTACTTTGCAAAATTTCTAATGCATGAAATATAAAGAAACAAAAATAAATTTCTTACTTTTCAAGGATTATTTAACTGAAATAGATTAAACGAAAACTGGACAAATGAGAAATAGTTGATTTGATAAGAAACTATCTCTTCATTTTAATCCACATTTCATTGTTGAATAAATCAAATTCTGATATGTACAAGGGAAATATTTCCATGTATCTGACTAGATTCATTTCAGCTTTCGTAAATGTTTTTCCCCAGGGAAGATTTGTTTTTTTTTTTCTTTTCAGAAAAATCAAACTTGATATCCTCCAAGCTAATTTATATAGCATGGGAATATCTTATGTTGACAATGATAATATCGAGGCTGTTTTGTATTTTCAATGTATTACTGTTACCAATGCAACAATGCCTTACGCAAACTAAAAAAGCGCATTGATCTTTCGAAGAAATCAACATTTTTCATTGTTGACCTTTCGAATGTTGCAAAAGACGCTTGGAACATTTTCACTTATCATCTTATCAGTTTTTTATCTTCATCTTCATGTAACTGATAAAATTATTTTACCTTCATGTTCTGTACTTTGCCTGACGTTTAAATTAATAAAATTGTTTGAAGCGCAAAAAAATATTTTGGTTTGTAACTTAAGTAAATTTGTCAAAGCAGAAAAAATGAAAATATCCTATTATACCGGAAAAGTTCAAATCTATTTGAACGGTCGAGGGAGAAATTTCACTTTTCAAAAAATTACTGCAAAAATTGATTGCTTGGAAATAAACTGAACGACACTTCTTTTATTTCCCGGTCGCTTCTTAATATTTTTGTCAAAGTAATCATTTTAAATATTCTGACCCTGCTTCGTTTCATTTAATGTCAATAGACTAAAGCAACTAATTAGATGGGACTTGTCGCATTATCGCTAGAAACAATATCAACACTGCAGATGAGGAAAAAATTAAATATAATTAATAATTAGCGCATTCACTTAAGTTGTATAATTGGGAAGAGACTTGAACATTTAAAAATAAAAGAATAAGGATATTTTCAATTCACATCGCAATGAATTTGTTTTTGTTTTTCAGTACTAAATAATAAAGACAATAAATGCAACTATAAAATAATTAATTATTTGACCAAATTATTTTCTGATTTTAAATCGATTTTAAAATTATTGACTTGCTAGAAATGATATTCCAGATGTAGCTGCAACACAAAATGATATGATGACGAAGAAACAGGAATCATTTTCAATTCTTACTGAATTCGATTACTCATTTACCGTTCGTTTATTAAACTTTACTTCTTGATACTACACATACACTAGAAGAGAATAATGGAATTTACAATGGGTTCGCTCATATAATCAACTTTTGGGAAGAGTATTCATATACGTAATGTAAAACGTAGTTCCAATCACTAAGTGTCTTTTTAATTAACTAATTTGGGAAGCTTTATTATCCCTAACCATCCCTAACCCTAACCCTAATCATCCCTAACCCATAATCATTTTTTTTTTTCAGGTGATGTTAATTGGTGATAGTTGCTGTGGTAAAACCTGTTTGTTGATCCGATTTAAAGACGGAGCCTTTCTAAACAATAATTTCATTTCCACTGTCGGAATTGATTATCGAGTTAAAATGCCATCATTATTTACATTCATTACATATTATTTTATTTCATAAATCGAAATTTAGAATTGCAGAAAATAGCTGAAATGAACGCTCAATTAGTCATTTATAAACAGTCACAGTTTTAACAATTAATTTTCAACCACAAAAGTTTCAATTATTTAATTTCTATTTCAGAATAAACTGATCGAAGTAGACAATGTTAAGGTTAAGCTACAAGTGAGAATATTTTCCATTTCATCATCTTTTTCTTTCATTTTATTTCTTTAGTAAGTGCTGTAAAATAATAACTATAGCTAGAAGTTTGCTCTGATACTTTGCCTACAAATTTAACAAAAAGTTTTAGTTCTTCGCAAAAAATATTTTTAAAAATTTTACGAAAAATGCGTTTTATAAACATTCATTTCTTGAATGGAACTTTTTTCAAAAATACAAAAGAATGTATAAATATGTTTTGAGAAGAAAACAAAACAAATCGGCCTATCTCTTTTATCTTTAATGCTGTCATGTTATTCAGATTTGGGATACAGCTGGTCAAGAAAGATTTCTTGCGGTAACAACAACCTATTATCGTGATGCGGATGCTCTTCTGCTTGTATATGACTTAACAAACCGACAAAGCTTTGTCAACATTCGAGTAAGTCTGAGAAATGCATGCAAAGGTTTGTTTGCAATACGACGTAAATCAGAATCATACACTAATCGGCATAAAAGCATAAAGCCTTAAAAGGGAAAAAATTGTTTTTGCGGTAGGTTGATCATAGGACTAATTTCTAGGATTGGCTTGCACGAATTAAGGAAAATGCTAAGGAGACCGTGTTGATAACCCTTGTGGGTAATAAAGTGGACTTACAAAAGAATCGAAAAGTGAAATATGAAGAGGGAAGACAACTGGCTGAGGTTTGTTACGTATTAAAAACGATCAATTTAATGTTTCGAATTATGAAAAAAATTCAAGAAAATAACTTCTATGTGATCAATCAATTAGTACTTCTTGATTATAATGCAAACTATTATAATTATAATGAAGGCAGATCTCATAATGATAACAATCTTTTCAGGCATATAACATTGCATTTATAGAAACAAGTGCCAAAAGTGGTCAAAATGTAAAAGAGACATTTCAGGAAATTGCAAGGTTAATTTTCTGCAAGTAATATATTACTAATATTAGGCGATCCTTGTATAGCAAATATCTATACTGACTCATCAAGTTTGACAAATTTTTTTTTTTGCAGAAAACTTGTCAAGATGCAAAACGGTGAAAGTGTAAAAAATAAATCGACAATCGAACTTGTTGGCACATTGTCAAAGAGGTCTTCCTGTTGCCTAACTTCCTGATTATTCGGTTGTCTTGTTCCACTGACACAATAATAATAATAATAATAGTAATAATAATAATAATAATAATAATAATAATAATAATAATAATAATAATAATAATAATA
>NW_018108187.1:396064-400822 GCF_000183805.2 Loa loa | reverse complement strand
ATAATAATAATAATAATAATAATAATAATAATAATAATAATAATAATAACAATAATAATAATAATAATAATAATAATAATAATAATAATAATAATAATAATAATAATAATAATAAAATTGTAAATGAGTAATGTATCAAGTGATAATAAATTTTTATGGGTTCTTTCTCTTTTTTTCCTCTTCTAATTGATCATATCTGTTCGCATATCTACATTTTTGGTTAAACTAATTGATTACTTTCTGATTTATTAGCATAATTTCCAATATCAAATCAATGTTTTCGGTTACATTCGCCAGTATCATGCAATCAACATATTCTTATGTTATGATAATTGAATCAACGATATGTTAAAAATAATATTAAAAAAGATTCTAATAATAGGAGATTTAGACAAATGTTTTATTGACAGTTTACTTTGATTATGATTCCATAAATCGATGACATCAATTCATTTAATTCTTTGAAATTTTACATTTGAAATGACTCGACACAGGAAACCATTGAATTCTAATCGAAGATTATCATCGTCACGATCGATGTTCAGTGAAACAACTCGAAGATTGCTCATCTGAGGTAAGAGAGAAAATCCAGTGATTACTGCATCATTGGTCAATGTATTGCTGGACTGACCACTGGTTGTATGCAACAGGACAAGAACGAGTGATGGATCAATGTTCCCACGTTGCACAAATTCCTCGTACCTTAGCATAAATGCCAATGAATCAATATAATAGTTTGATCTTATTGATTCATTACAAAACATTTGATCCACTTACTTCTTCAGTTCTTATGATATCCAGAAATCCATTTATTCTGTTAAAGATATCAGAGCATAGCTAAAAGTTGAGAGAAGATCTATCAGTTGTTCTGTTCTTTTTCAATTCCGCATTTCTGATATGATATCGCAAAGGAACAGGCTTCCTCTCTTCAAAAAGGATATCCGAAACTAAGAATGCGTTATTGCTCTTTCAAAAGATCTATTAGTTATTGATTCATTTTGCTCAAAATCAACAATGAAATATTTGGGCCAATTCCGATAAAGATGGAGGAATAGCCCGACATTTCATTCACCATCTTAGTTCTGTTGTAGCAGATTTATAGTTGACGCTTTACGTGGGAACGAACAATTAGTCGCAAGAATTGTTGATCTTATAGTTCACGTCTCAGCTAAAGTAATGTAAATTGATACCATGGCAAAAGTGCCGATCCTTCGTCTTGATCAGGCCTACATATCAATATAACACCATGAGTATTACGTCGAATCGCAGGCCAGCATTTTTGATATTGTTTATCACCACTGCAGTCCCAAAGTTCTACCTCTGCTTCCACTCGTTCTCCATCAAGTTCCAGATCATTACTCTCGAATTCAACAATTCGTACACCTCAACAATATCATCGTTTCTTTATATCAAAATAGTGCTAAACAACATGTCATCTGCGATCGCCCGAAAAAAATAATGCATTCAAGAAGCTCATTCCTTAAATTTCAGCTTTAATAATCTTTTAATATCAATAAAAATCTTAAAACTAAATTGTATCGGCAGGAAATATCATTTATTGCACAAAATAAGAACAAAGTTTTCACCTCGGGTTGGTCGATATTTATTGAGGCTTATATCACTTGAATCCGCCAAGTAATTCGATATTGTCGTCTTTCCGCTCTAATTTATAATGTAATTAGGAAAAATTCTTTTTCCTTGATTTATCAAACTATTTGTTGTACATTATGGATCTTCAAATTTTGAAATAAAAAGTTATTTGAAAGAAAAAAAAACAAAATGAATGTTAGTTAACAAAGTTGATTTGATTTGAAAAATGGAAATATTTATATTGTTGTTTTAACAAAGAATCCGATGGATAGTAATAAAATGTTTCGAATAATTGTGCTGCAAAAACAAAAGAAATCAAAGATATTTACATTTTATCAATTAAATAACTACTTGCTACTTGAATTATCTGATAAACAATCAAAAGGAGAAAATTAAAAATTTCAACAGAATTTTTGGATATTTGATTTTAACGGAAACTATCATAAAGCAACTAACTAACACATTGCGTTTTAATTAAAAGGATGGTGATTTAAATTCGATCAAGAGGAATGTTATCTCACCTGAAGTGGTCCAAGAACAAGAATTTTGATCTTCAAAGGAGTGGTGGTCGCCATCGTTTTCATTGACACTATGGGAACTAATCACCATGACTACTGCATCATTACTTGCTATATTGCAGTGAAGCCTTTGCAAAGCTGTTGATTTGAAAAAAATCTAAATTATCTCATCGGTTGGTGTACTCATTATCTAAATGATAAGAATCAATTGCTGTTGATACTATTATTAAAATATGCTGGCAAAAAAAAAAAAAATTCAAGACATTTTAAGCGAGCTTCTAACTAATTCTTCAAAAATGATGAACCGATGAAATGTCAGGACATTGTATGTTTTTCATTTCTTTGAGTGGTTGCTTTAATTAACACAGTCACTCAGAATAAGTTTGTCTTTTTGTGGCTTTGGTCATGTCGCATTGACATTTTACTTGAAACAATAAATGAATCTTATTCCAGGGATAATTTTAAAATCGATTCAGGACTAAGTTTAAGCATGTTCAAAGGCTTCAAATCTTTAAAAAAATTATCTCTTGAGTCGTTCCAAAAGTCATAGCTTTCATTATGATTTGCTGAAAAAACGCTCCTTCAAAGCTTGAAGTTTTGTAGGTTTTAAAGAATAGATTGTGTGATAAATAATGGCTGCTTCCACTCCACCAGCAGGAAATTTACCTCCAGCTTCAACTCCAACTCCACCAGATAGTGCTCCAGCTCCACCTGTGGGAGGTGGACCACCAGCCGCTCCACCACAAGGCGGAGTAAAGCCACCAGTTGCTGTTATATCAGTACCGATACCACCGAATAAACCAAATGAGCCAGCGTTCCAGCTGAAAATTGAGCCAGACACAAGATTGGAGTTTAAAAGTGACAAATTGACAGAAGAACCATGCCAAATTGAAGTTAAATTGACAAATCCATCGAAGGATAGACAAACATTCAAGGTTTTTTTTGGTTATGAAAATTAGACTGTTCTGGGAAATTGTGTATAAAAACAAATGATATCAATTTATTTGATAGTTTCTAAAACAGACAGTATCCGTTTGAATGTTCAACGTTGATTAAACAAACATCTAAACCTTACTCCTTCAGTGTTTATCTGTCACAAAACTTTTGTTTGTCGTAACGTGATGAGCCTAAAAGGTGCAAATGATGAATTTGTCAGCCTTTAAATCCATTTGAATTTTTTTCATTCAAAATTCATTTAAATTTGAATTCAAAGCTTCTGAATTTTAAAACATCGGTCGGAACAATTTACTTTCGGTATATCACTGGCCGAAAGAAAATCAATTCCCGGAATGTTCTAGGTGAAATGCACATCAAACGATATTTTTCGGGTGCGTCCACCGCTTGGATTTTGCGATGCAGAAGCTTCGACTACAATTAAAATTACGTTTTCAAGTAAAACAGTGCCTGATAGTGGAAGGCATTATTTTGCATTTTATCACATGAAGAGTAATGAGGTTTGTCAATACTGTGAAATTCTGATTAATCTTTCCAGAAACTCTTATCAAAGGAATCCGGAGCAACATTTTTCCCTTTTTCCCCTCCTTCTTGAGATCCATTTTTTTTCTTTAATCAAAAAGTTTAGATTCAGAACCCCGGGATCCTCTATTTTCTGAAATCTGTCATTGAATATAATGTTGACAATATGTGCATTGACCAGAGTTATTCTGATGTTTTGTTTATATCCAGAACGTTTTGGCATTAGCTTTAAATTAATTAATAGCAACAGACTAACTACTGACAGAATACCAGAAACATTTCAAAAAAAGTAATATAATGAAGATTAAGATAATAAATTAATCATAGTGTATTATATAGAAAAGACTCATATCGATCGATAAGACCGGTCACAGTTAATTGAATTGATAAGATGAAGCTAGCATTTCAGCATTGATATTTAAAGTGACATTACACCTTTAATGCATAGTGTCTCTTCTAATTTTTTTCTTTTTAACTTATAATTCACAATGGAGACCTAAGGCCTAAGACCCATTTCACTTATCACTTATCACTGATCATTTCACTTATCAATGTACATACATTGGTGTTACTCTTAGTGCCTTATCCTTTAACATATTACCAATTTACATGATTCCAATCAGATTCCATTGGTACTAATTGTTGAAGAGTTGACATCGAAGGAAGTGATAATATATTCTGAGAATTTCATCAACATATTGATGAAGTCGTTGGTAAGAAAGATAACAGGACTGATTGATTGATTGATTGTGTACCATTTTCTGCTTAGATAATATTTCTAAGAAATATACTCGTTGTATTGATATTTCTTCCTTGCGCATTCCGTTATAACTTCTACGAATGAATTGAACTATAGTAAATGATGTTGTGAAAGTTTGAATTGTCTGAGTTGAATAATTTCAGCAACAATATATTTAATATTTATTTGTGTAGGAGAGTATCCAAAGAACTTCTTTATTGACAGGATAATATGCAGATCTCTTTAAACAATAATATCGACCAAACCAATAGACTTTAAATTTGGTAATATAATGGACAGTTGGATTTAAGAGAAGAGATGCCAGGAATATTTCTTGCAATAACGTTGATGTAGCGTCCAATCCAAAAAAGGAAAAGGGAAAAAGGGATTTTTCTTTTGGATAGGCTTATATATGTTAAGAAGTGAGAGGCGGTG
>NW_018108187.1:390669-395774 GCF_000183805.2 Loa loa | reverse complement strand
TTCGTAAAATTCTGATTCCAATGAGAAAGCAAGTTTTAAGATTTTTGTTATAAAGGAATATTTTAATGCATCTCTGCGAAATTTGATAAAGAAAGATTTCAAATATTTGTTAAATCTTACTATAATTATGATATCATCAATAAAACTTCTCCTTACAATATTTTGTTTATCTAACTATAAGAAGATCTCTCATTTCTTCATAATAGGTAGGGTATATTTTGAGCTAATCATTTTGATGGTCACTAAATGATACTGTAATAATTTTACTGATCAAGTAAAAGAAGCTTTATACGATACAATAGATACAGTGGCGTACTTTAGCGTTAATCAATAGTGAATCCAATATTTGGGAAAGAAACTTCTCAGCCATTTCCTAATTTCTGTTCAGTCTTTCTGTCATTTTTATATAATAGACATTTTGTGCGTATACTCACGTTGAATTCCACGTTTACTTAACTTGTACATGATGCTATTCTTAGCATGAATATACAAGGTGAATGTGATATATGAAGGTTAAATATGAATACATGAATTTAGGAGATAACGTTGAAGCATCAATTTATTGGTTAGTATATTTGAGTAATGGTACATTGTTTCACTTTCAGAGGGAAAAGACTGCTCGACAAGTTTGGACACCACAATCGAAGTTTGAAGGTGTACGCCGTATTATGGTTTATTTCCTCAAAAATGATGGAACTCCGGCTCCACCCACTGGAACTATACCACAAACTGGTAACGCAGTTCCTCCTACTACACCTGCCGGTGGTGTTCCACAAGCGGCAAATACATCGGCAGCAAATGCATCCAAGCCAGGTGTAGTTCCGAACACAAAAGTACCAACTCCGGATGCAAAAGATTCAGTTCCAGATGCAAAAGGACCTTCTGCTGCGGGAAAATGAAAGTCAATTGGAGAAAAAATGTAAAAAATAATTCGAGCGATCCACAATTTCCAACTTCCATTGAATTCAAGTGGAATTTTGAAAAAAGATCTAGCAAAGAAATTTTAAATTTCAAATGTCCTCATATATCTTTTGTCAATCAGATACAAATTACCCGTCAATTATCATTATCATATCACATTAATGCAATAAACAGTCAGTGAAAGCATCCAGCGCAATTGATCAAAGAAGCTGAAAGAGGAATGGGCTTGAATATATTAATCTTCCTAAGTGACTTGATAAAGAAGATTAGTAGTTTGAAAGTTTGATAACTAATAGAATGTTATTCGATGATCCTGGAGTAGTTTGAACAGCTGTGTATACTTCTATCCTTCTCTACACGCACGTGTATTGTGTCTCTTTCACAGCTGCATTATTTCTTTAAACTTTTATCAACTTAGTGCTGATGATTTTCTAGACATCGATAAGTTTGCATTTGGGATAGTTTTTTCAGTATTATATTGCTTCATTTAAGACTTAAACTATTTTTATAATAAATAATTCTCATTTCATATTTGCAATGAATCTTCCCATATTTTTTTCTGCTTCGATAGATAGCAGATAAGTAAATAAACAAGAAGTGTGTACATGCGACATCAAGTCATATGTCACATGAAAGTTGTGCAAGACTAGTGTCAACTGTCCTTACACAGAAATTTAACTTTAACCTTAAAGTTGCAGTTTTCATGAAACCTATCAAATTATAACTGTTGAGCAGTAAAAGAAAATCACAGTTCTTTATTTGACTAATTCAAAATTTAATTTCTGATTTTCAGCTTCCATTCAAATATTTCATCATTTTATTCTAGCGTAAGCGTCAAAATTATTTGATTTATTAATTTCAGATTTTTTTTTTGCTTCTCAATTTCTTGCAGTTAATTGTGATCAGCAGAAGCAAAAGTTACGATGAAGACTCGTGGAAGGAATTTCGACGTTGTATGTTTATTGTCCTATAACTTGTATATTAAACAGAAAAATTGAAAATCAAGTTGAGATATGTAATAAGAGATAGTTTTATAGATACATCACGGAATGGTACTACTCAGTGACGGTAAAGGTCGCGGACGACCCGTACGATTAGAACTCACAAAAGGTTAACAATGAAATTACTGTAAAGATAAAATAGGGAAATACTATAACAAAAAAGGATTGTAGCCATTGTTTAATTAATTCGTTTCAATGACAATCTGATGAGTTAAAATTAAAACATTTTTGAAATTTTTTAGATCTTCATAAGTTTTTTAATTTCACTTAAAACAAATTGCAATTTTAAGTAAAGATAAAAGAGCTCATTTTTCTCGACCTTATACAGGTTTGAATTTGAATTTTAGATGTTCTCATTATTCAAATAGCCAAAAGCGGTTTTTTTGATGAGACGAAAGATTCAGTGATGGAACTGGATAATAGCATACGACATGTTAAATTACGCAAGAAAAGTGACGGTGGTTTAGGATTATCGATCAAAGTAAGCTGATTCAAATAAAAGTAGAGACTTTTCGATTTTCTGAACAAGCAAAGCTATTTTCCAGGGTGGTAACGATGGTAACCAGCAAGTTTCAGTTGTTATTTCAAAGATTTTTCAAAACACTCCTGGTATGTACAATAAAATAATCACTTTCATTCTTCTCCATAGTTCATTGTATTTTAAGAGTAATTTAAATTTTGATATTGAAGAAAATCCACAATTGATCATATTGCAACTCTTTCATCGTTGTAATTCTGCAACATTCACTTTGGGGGCATTCAATCGAAGATCTAATTTTGACAATAGATGCCTTCAAAATACTAACAATGATATGATATGATATGATGATGTTTCATCACTCCAAATTATTGATAGTGTTTCATCATTACAGCAGAAGAATGTGGTCAGCTATATGTTGGCGATGTGATTGTTGAAATAAATGGGCAGTCAACAGATGGTAAAAGCCATGATGAAATTGTTCAAATCTTAAAGAACAGTGGAGATGAAGTAACACTTAGTGTCAGACATTATATACAAATTGCTCCTTATCTAAAGTTAGATTTTACTATAAGTTAAATGTTTTATTGGATGCTCATTAAACTATTTACGCTCAGTTTTTTATCATTTAAATTTTAAGATGTAAATGATTGACTTAAAAAGCTAAGTCTGAGAAATAGATAATGAATCTTAAATACACTTTATGAAAGCTGTAAAGGTTTCTTAAGATGCTTTAGAATAGTTTTAATTTTTAATATGTACAATGGTTCATCAGTACTCTTGAAGAATTTTGTAATTTTCCGTAGTTAAGCAAGAAACTTACAATGGACATGATATATTGAAATAACTGTTAACTTTCGGTACTTCGACCACATTTTGGAGTATTTGATTCTTAGAGTATAAAGAAAGCCTCAGATAATACGATGAACTTTTTTCAGGCCAGCAGATTCGCTTAGATCGCACACAGGAAGTGCATTTGACCGTCTCTATGAACCGAACACCTGGAAGGTTTGATAATTCAGTTGTTCAGAGTAGAATATTTTTTCTCAAATCATTAGTGAAATCCTCGCAAGTAAACTAAAAAAATTGAACAATTTTTATTTTGATATTCGCTTATTTTATGGATTTAAACAAATATTAAAAATCAAAGTGCAAAATCAAATTTAGAGCTCATTAAAAGTGCAGTCATTGGTTCCTACTGGTGAAATATCTAGTATACGAAGTTCCACCGCCCCAGGTATAGCTGATGGCTCATCAGATGAATGGAAAACGATGGCCAAGATCCCACTACCAATGGCGTTTATTACTCGTTATTTATGGGGAACTGATAAATTAAGGTTATCACTTAAGTATAACCTGTGCGTTATAAATTAGGATATAAGCTGCAAGCAAAAAAGGTTGACCGATTCATTTTAATTAGTTTGAATAAATTCAGATGTTATATACTTGCAAAATTAGGAAGTAAGATTCATTTGTTATAATAATAAAAAATTTTTACTCTCTTCTATATTGCATAACAATGATAATGTTCTAAGTAGATATTTCTTATCAATAAAAAAAAAGAATCTTTTAGTCCGAAGTATTTGCATTTAACAGAACATTATCCTCAACTATTATTCAATCATTTATCTGAATAAAACAACTGCTACTTACCACAGCTGTTCTAATTTCCAATTGCTTTTTTTTTCTTAAACTTCGAAGAAATTTTATTCATAAATTTTGTGATTTGCATAATTTCAAAAATGTCTGAACTGAACTTTTAGAAATAATGCATTCGAAGTTCGTGCAGTGGATGGCTCATCAACAGGTATTGTACATTGTGAAGACAAGAAAACGATGGAACAATGGTTTAAACATATTCAGAGTCGTATCACATCGCTTAATTATAAATCCATCAAATTGTCAAACAGATATTTGCATAAAAATGAACAGGTTGGTACTAAGAAAAAGAATACATCAAAAAAACATGCTGAATGATATTGTTATCCAAGTGAAGTACTTTTCAAAATTTTACAAAATTACTGAAACTGTCAAACTCTTAAACCAAATTAATCAAGATGAAATTAAAGTTTAGGAGAAAAACTGAGGATGACATTTTCAGATCACGTATATCGGTTGGGTAAGCGAGCGATTACCGGAAGAACATTTCAAAGACCCACGTCAACGTTGGGAACCTCGATTCATTATCCTGAAGGGTGGCGAACTTTGCATTTTTGAGTCACCACCAGTATGTTGAATTTCAAGAAATTCTTTACAGTACTTTTTCCATTCATAAATGTTGTCACTTCAAATAGTTGACATCATCTAACACGTAAAACTAAATAATTTGTAGCTGAATTCGGATGATCTGAATAAATGCGTATCATTGTACAAAATTTATGATACGGCATTCAAAGTGATAGATCGAGAGAAACCAGCATTAGATAAACGTGAGTATTGCTTTTGGATTGAAACATCTATGAATGGATTGAAGCATTACATGTCAGTTGAGAATCATCATCAGTTCAATCAGTTTGATGTAGCTTATCACCGTTGTTTACACAGTACTGTCAACAGTTTTCAGGTATTTACTTTTCTGAATTTATTTCCATCCGTATCGCTACCGTAACTTAATTACTTATATCATTCATCTGTTTCACAAATATATATATATATATATATATATATGTTTGTACTCATCTACCTGTAAATTTAATTTTTCTATT
>NW_018108187.1:378170-390571 GCF_000183805.2 Loa loa | reverse complement strand
ATATATATATATATATATATATATATATATATATATATATATGTTTGTACTCATCTACCTGAAATTAATTTTTCATTGAATATTATAATTATCAGACACGCACATTTGCATGCAGTTATCAAGGACGTCCTAGTGGTTTGGTGATTGATATCAAGCAGGGTATAAGTTTGTATGATATTTCCACAAAGGTATGTTGTCTTTCTCAGAAGTTAGCATTATAAGAAAGTAAAGGATAGGAAAAGAGGAAAAGAGAAAAAAAACCTTCAATAAATCATGCACGGAACTTTTCTTAATAACTTACGTCATGCTTCTCGAAATTTATAGCGTTACTCGTGGCAATACCGTTTTTGTGATTTGGAGTCATCATCTGATGACGGGAAAATACGACTGCGACTTACTTTTCGAGATCCACGAAGTTCATCTAACGATAATTTAGAAATTAAAGTAAGAAATATTGGAGTTTTGGTAGAGATATTATGGTTCGAAGGACTCTGATATACCTGATAATACTTGACGTATGGTACGAAATATGTATACATATAAAGTGACGACTTCCTGGAAGGACTTTGGAGACAAAGAATGCAATATTGTGCCAATTTGGCTTTTATCAGATCGAAGACCTTTTCACTTTTTCTCGATCTTCTGAAAAAAAAAGACAGAAAACTTGGAAAATGCAAATCATTTAACAGTGAAGTGATCAACAGTGAATCACCCGTACAACTATTTCTTTTTCAGGATATTGATAGCGACGAACTTTTGTTCATTGTTTATACAATGCATGCCTTTTATGTAACCAAAGTTATTGGGACGGATCCGGATTACCTAAAAATAATCCCACTCACGTAACTTTGTACACGCAAACACAGCAGCCTTTGCCTCTATATGATCACAACCAGAAGAATTGGAATACTTTCGCGTGACGATAATAATGCTCATTTGTGATAATAGATGTCCCTATGGGTTGTTTCATAAGATTATAAGATATTGATGATCATTAGGTATTTCTGTTTCGTGTCATAGTTACTGGATTGCATCATAAATGTTATAATGGCCATCGAAAAAATGGTGCGGAGAATAGATTCTAAGTCGTTCAGTACTAACAAATAATTTATTTAATGCTTAATGATTCATATGATCACGCTAATATCAACCTTTCTGATGATTACGTTGGAAAGATAAATTAAAGGATAAGGAAGAGTAGATTTCGGCGCGTAATTTGTGATTCCAACAATGTTTTTTATTCGAATTCTTCAAATTAATTAACCAGAAACAAATGACATTTTCCTATCTGTTTTACAACGATTTCAGCGAATAATGTTAGAAATACAAAGCAAACAAATGAGTAAATACCATTCTCATCGTTAAAAAATTTGAATAATGAGAAATGTTATCAGTATCAGTATAGATCATAAATTGCAAGCATTTTCACTGAAGCCAAATTGACCGGTGACCTAATGTCTACAAAAATATGCTCTTATTGTGCATACTAATAAAAGAAATATAGATATAATAAAATTCGACGTTTTCAATCATGAACTGTGTCAAACATATAATAGGCACATATCCCTTTATAAAAATAAAAAACAAATGATGAAATATGCAAAAAAAGTATGATGTATCAAAATTTTCTAAATACAAATAAGTAGACTATTCACATTTTATTGACTGGACATATGACATCTTAGTGACAAATAAAAGTATTTAAAATCTAAAGTTTTAGAACTAAACTATGAAAAGTTTCTAGAATCATATCGAACAAACTAATTGCATCACTTAGTTGTAGAGAAAGATTAAAATTGAAAAAAAGAACAAGTTTACAATGCAAAGCGAAGGATGGGCTTATGGGCTGATTGCTTAGACACTCATGTGTTGTGAAGAAGGCGTATGAAACCTGAAAAGCGGCTGATACCATCCGCCCAACTGTCTGTCAATTTCTGAGACAGCCCACGTTTTTGAGAAAAAATAGCTTCTCCCTTTAAACCCGCTTCGTTCCGAACTCGACCATTAATAGAAAACCGAACATAACATATCAGTTTTCAAAATGTTACCATTAAAATATTATAAATTAGGGTTAGTGACAGCAATAATGACTAGTCAATTTTAATAAATTTTGTAAGCAGAATCAAAAAAGCAATTCTGTAAATAGGGAATAGAATAATGAAACCTAAATAGAAAACAATTTATACCCGTAAACGAATAGAATAACAACAAATTTAAAGCATAACAAAAGAACAATTTCAGCCAGACTCAAATAATTTCAAAACAAATTATACTATCTTGTAAATAAACAACAACCGTCCATACTAATAGCTTTCCATATTTTAATGAAAACGTAACTAATCCGAAATATTCCTAGTCTTATTCCACCCATCTCTGCATATTATAGCTGACTGACATTTCCAGAAGAATGAAGTATATGTATTTTTGTTCACAATAATCAAGTGATTTAAAGCATGGGAATATAAAAAATACTAGGAATCACTATTGTGCTGAATTGGTTTCAAGTAGAATTTCAAAATTCAATAGCGTGAAATGTTTTCTGCTTTATTTTTATCATTTACGAAAGACATTTCCATGGCACCAAACAATTGGATGAAACCGAAATGATTCCAAGTCTCTTGAAATCGTTGGGACATCAAACGTTGACTGGTATGAGGGTCAACTTGCTGTACAATTTGACACGCTAGTATTCTGTTCTTTTCATGAAGCAGCGGAGCAACAGCACATGTTGGAAACTGCCTTTGATATGCATGCACTACCTGCAAGACAGAACTGGAACAGGTGACAAGACATAACTTTCAAACTCAAAGACCCATAAACTCGAAAACTCCTTGCCATGGAATATTTCCTAGTGATCTAAAACAGCTGAAATCGAATAAATTAGAAATAAACAGATTACAGACTGGATTTAAATTGAGTAAGAAGTTATTGAGATCAAGAAACCTAAGTTATATGTGAATTATTAATGGCATAGGTATTTCAGATTTGTCACTAAGTCCAACTTATAGATTTTTTTTCTTTGCTAAATGGAACCAATCGAAAACGCTGAAAAGAATTCTATTCCACGTGTTGTATCGCTACTATATTATCATTAGTTTGATATTTGAAATATATGACCTCATCGACTTTATCCAAAACCTCTTCACGTGGCAAAATATTTAGTACCACAATTCCTGAAATCATCGGTATGATAGTAATAGGTATGATAGCAATAAATCTTGCAAACGTAATTTTTTGTTTCAGCTAAATATAGCTTCAAAAAAAGAGGTGAAAATGTAAGTAAAAATTCTTAAAATGAGATTCTGGATCAACCCATTTAGACAAAAAAAATAGAGTGAAATACCTGTCGGTTCCAGAATTCTCTTCAAATTTTTGATAAAATTTGGATGGACGAATGGTTCAGCAGGACAAATTACATCGCCAATTTCGTCACATACGTCAATGAGTACAACATCAAAGAGGATTTCTGAAATCAGTGATGAGAATTGACATAAGTTAAGGGATGTTGTGCTCGATATGTAAACGATTTAAAACAACATTTGCATTAAATATAAGGTACCCAAATCATAAGATTAAATTCAATATTGACTTTAATTCTATGTTCAAGTTCAAAGAATTTTAAGAAAAAAGTATTACTCTTAGTTACTGCTTTTTCAATAAATTTTACGCCATCCATTGTGACAATCTGGACTTTTCCATACTTTTTTTCCAGTCCGAACCACCGCCACACTAGATCAATAACGACTTCGTCCAGTTCGACAACAGTTATTGCCATCTACAACAGAACAGGAAATTAAAGTTCCTCAAAAATTAATAACTTTTGCGTACCAAACAATGGCCCCCAAATGTTGCAGTTTGAATTGGATTTCAAAAAAAAATTGAAATCACAAAGAAAAACAGTTTCATACTGAACATTATCCAACTCTTTTTTCGCCAGTTTTTTCCTAGTTTTCCATGATTTTCACTTTCCCCTTGAAATTCTAAGTTTTTCTTTATCTGTTAAAATTTTTCATTTTAAACATTCCGCTCCCTAACTAAGCTTCGGTATCTCAACTTACTGATTACATTCTTGCAGGAATTAGCAATCAATAAAGAAACAACCACAATAGGCCCACTGTATAAACTAATCACCTTCAATGGGTGTCTGACAATATATCTATAAAATATCCGAAAAAGCCACCTTCGGAAAACGATCTATCAAAAACGTATTCATGCTGCCACTACCAAGACCGATTATCAGAACATTTGCTGCCAGGTTGGCGTAATCAGAAAGTGTCAACGCAGCAACACCAAATGGTACAGTTAACATAACTGCTTCATACTGCCTATTGATATGCGTATGATTCACTTTCCAGAACCGTGAATCCGACTCTCTAGACTTGATACCTAAATGCTTTCTTCACAATTTGGACAAATAGACTGTATTCAGAAATGACTGTGGACGAAAATGTTCAATCCATCTTCAATTTGTATATATTTATATTAATACAAACTTTAGGAACCTAAATTTCAAAAAACTATTACCAACACAATCTCTCATCTATTGTAAATTTATCTTTCAGCAACTGCAATTTATCATAAACAGGATCAATAATTAACAACAATTTCAAGTCCTCATGGAAATTTCAAACCGAACCTGTAGGTGGGATGAGGCGTACAACAATTTCGTGTTTTTTTCGAACATGTCGTGTTATTAAAAAACGATTAACATCACCACTAAAATAACACGCTCATTAATTTCAAGTGGATTAATTTAAGCCAACTTCAGTAATGAGCAAACAGCTTAAACACATATTTTTTTCATTACAATTCTCCGGAGTCTTCAATTTAGACAGACCTCATTCTCCGTCCTGAACAAAACTCGCTTGAGTTTTCCAAACCTTCCTAAGAAAAAACTGAAGAGCAGGTGATATTCTACTCCACTTCATACGTTTCTATAAGCTCTTATGAAAAACCGAAGGAATTCCAGAAATCATATGGAATCGGTCCAGTGAGTCTTTTTTTTTGCTGAACCTTAAAATTTAAGAAGCCTAAAGACTTAAAATTTCATAAAATATAAAATATTATATGTGTAAGATATAATTTAATATACAAGAAATACAAGAAACTTACGTAAATATATCGACAGCATCATAAACAGTATAGCAATCCTTTTTCACATCGGAGCAAGGTCGTGATTCAATCTGATAACGGACCTGTTGACCTTGAACAGCGGCAATTCCATAACTCTGATCTTCCACAAAAACTGTCCAGTCCAATGACAGATAATACAGAAGCTTAATGTATAAAATTGAAACTTCATATCTTTTAATTCACCTCACTTTTTCGTTATTTCTAATTCTTTTCTAATTGCCTCTATCTATTGACTTGATGGGAAAACTCTTGACTGTCTTGAGAAGTACTACGTTATGTACTGATATATGAAGGGAAAATCACAGTATAAGGAAGTGATTCTCATTTCTAAACATGGTGTAGGCAATCTAAACTTAAAGATTAGAAAATATACTGACATTGTGCAACCGCTCCTTTGCTTACAATAACGATGCATGCATAATGTGCAAATAATCGCAACAACTTCAATCGAGCATTTATTTGAATGTAAAATTTAACTGAATTATACTATCACTACAGAAGTACAGAGAACTAAGTTTCCGTCCTGAAAGTTGACCGGAATACCCCTCTTCGAAAAGGAAGTATCAAATTAATTGGTAAGCGAAGTGGGGAGCTTATCACTTACTACTTTGAAGAGCCCGCAAACTCCGTACACATAGTAGAAGGGTCATTCCTGCTCGGCCTTGAAGGATGAATTTTTTTTTAAACGAAGAGATAATATACCGCTGTGACGGAAGCGCCAAATATGATGACTATCTTGAATTTGGGAAGCATATTACGGGAGATACCTGTACGATTAAACAGTCGCCATAACAATTTCACTGCTTGATACAGTGCTTTATTACTGTCCTTGCTCCTTTCATCCTTTAAATCATCCATCGTTGAAGGAAGCATTGTCTGGAAATCATACTGTACTTTATCATAAATGCTTTTGGAACAAATTAAAATACTATAAATTAGACATGAATCCGAACCTAAACTGGAACAACAAGCTATCCCATATTTCTAATTACACAGCGACAATTCAGAGATTACAAGTGAGAATGAAAAGCAGTCAGGCGATAGAGATAAAAGCAAAAAAAAAGATGTTATAGTATAAGAGAAGGAGGGTAGCAGAGAGTAGCAGAGGTTTTTCAAACAGTGTACTAATATAAATTGAAAAAGCTGCAAATATTGACATGCATATTAGATGATAGATTAATAAGATTGGCAAGACATTATCCATTAAGAGGTTTTAGAAATGATGAAATAGTGTGGAGAGTAGTGAGGATGCAGTGATTGAGAGTAAGAAGGTAAACAGCTATAGTTCTATGTGAGTTCATTTTTGGCTGATTAAATCTTGAAAATATTAATTAATACGAGAATATAACTTCACAATCTCTAATGGTATTTGATTTATGTACGTTAAGATTCTCTGTAAAATAATCAAATTTTATATGAAAAAAGGAAATGGCTTAAATGAAAATTCATTTGTTATTATTTATGAAATTCAATTATTTCAGTTGAATTTATCTTTTCCTTAAAGAATTTATTAAAAATCTGTTGGGTAGATTTAAATTCCGAAATGGGAAGATTGAACAAATTTGAAACAAACCTAAAACCGGTTTATCAATCATTTTAACAGTATTCATTGAAAGATACAATAACTGGATTAAATGTTTATAGTAATCATTAATGACGGCTAACATGAATGTTTTCAGCTTGAAAGATTCCCGAATTTCTGAAAAGTTTAATTTTTTCTTTTGCTGAAAGTTATTCATTGACTTCATTTTTTCTTTTTTTTTTTTTTTGCCTAGAAAATGAGGATAGAAAGAAGGGAAGGTTTACTTGGATGCTTTGAAGGGAACAGCCGGCTTAAAATATTTAAAGTGTAGGGAAGAGGAATAGAAATGCACTTTTTAATGAAGTTTGAGTACGTACATACATACAAGCAGAAAACACTTCATAAATTTGAATATGTAAATAAGAAAGGACCATAATGATGATAAGAACTCATCGAAAACAACCTATCCATTTTATTACTTTTTTCATATAATTTTAGCCATTTCGGGTAAAATTACCAATCATATTATTGCCCATTGCACTATTAACGAATTCCAAACAAATTTTGCTAATTGAAGTTGGGGTTCGTTTAAATAATGATCGCTTTTCTATTCGAACTTATCAGAGGAGATGGAGTGAAATGCGTTTGAAATTGGGCGAGTCATCTGTCAAAAGTTGCCATCAGCCTTTCGATTTGCTTAAATCTTGAACAATTTTTACTAATCTGTTCAAGTGCAAGGTAATATCATTCAACCCCTCAATAGATTCCGTATTCTTTAATTTCGCGTTATTCGGACCAGTTTGAAGAGAATTTTGATAACTTTGTCATACTTTTTTTTCATTTCAGAAGTTTCAAATCATCCAAAATTTAATCTTACCATGGTGACGAGTTGCACGCACCTTTTTCTATTTTTTTTTTTTCAGCAATCGATTTAGAATTTGATGTTTGACAGATATAATGAAATAGGCAAACGAATTATTGTAATGTTGTTGGTGGTGGTATGAGCACACAGGTAGGACTGGCTTTCAGCAGTTTCTGCAGCCGATTACGGGCAGTTTCGGGATACCTGTCCCCTGTTGGCGTGAATGCATCGCTTACTGTCTCTTGCTTTTCTGTATCAATTTTACATTTTTTTTTGGCACTCCATTAATTTATGTTCTTTTGAATCGTTGTCGTAGTTAATGAAGTAATGAAGTGTTCACTGTGTGATGTAAAGATGGGCGCAGAAGGCAAAGGAAAAGGTGTTGTCGGATTGAAACTGCTGTATTCAATGCTTTGAATGGGAACCTCAGTAAGTTCTCTGAGATTATTTATATTATTACTGTTTTGCTGCATACGGTAGCATCCAAATTCATGCCACTCTATAAATTATAAACACAGATATGCATTCTAAGTTTCCAAATAATTAAGGCTGTACCTTTACTAGAAAACTGTTTATGTCCTTTACAAACTTTACATTTTCCGACACAATTTAGAATTTTTCCTTAAAAAGCTGAAAATTTTTGTAGTACTCGAAGCACTAAACGGGTCAAGTGAGGAATACAAGCAGGATTTATTTTTGATGATGATTTGAAATATATAATTCTATGCTAGTAAGTTCATCATTACCAGAATCAATTTGTACTTTTAATTCGTTTCAAATTGGTATTCATTCCTATTTTGAAAATTATTTCAGTTTGAGCTTGTTAGAAATAAAGTATCTGAAGAGAAGCATAGAAAAGGTATTTGATGAGTTTCCAATAAGTTTTATAATGATTAAATTTTTCCTCATTAAGATGGTGATATGTCTGTTTTGAAGAAGCCTTTATTTCCCCATAAAAACATCTGTTGCCTCTCTCTCTCTCTTCATCGCCCATCGTTAATTTATTTTTGCATTTCTGTAATGTAATATGATACAACTTCTTCAATTCATCCATTTCTCTTGAAACATGCATGAAATTTCTTTCATTTCGTTTTCCTCTCTTGTGAATTAATTTAAATTTCTTTTTGTTAACTTAAATTTCCTTTTTAATTTTACTTTGAAGCATTCATTGATATTTTATATTTAGATTTGTTTACATTTTTCTCCGACGTATAAACTTTGACTTTTTTTTTAACATCTATTGAGGTTTTGAGATCGATGAACATAGTCGATCAAACAGTTTGAAATTTTGAATGGCGTACGTTGGAAATAATAAGCCATTCGTTATCGTTTTTTTCTTTTTTTTTTTCCATTTTATTTTATTTCAAATACCATTGCACTACTTTTTAAGCTTTAATCTGAATAAAAACCAAATTCCCTTCCTTCGAAGGCCGATGAACAGAACCAATCAAACAAATAACTCATTGAACACATTTAACAGTTAGCGGTCTAATTATAAAGTGGATGTGAGGAAACCATGATATCGATATAACTTAGGTTTACAACAATAACGAGCCTGTAGTTGAATCATGAAGTGTAGTACATTTCATTGAAACCTCCATGCAGGTCATATTTTGTTTATTTTATTTTCCTTCAACACTATTCATCCCTTCAACATCTTTATAAGCTTTTTAAAGTGAAACAAATAAATAAAGCATAAAAGTATTGCATCTTTATCCTTCCTTCATTTCAAATATATCTAATTTAAAAAACTCATTATTAAATCTTATAAGCAATAAATTAGGAAAGTATATGCATATTTATTTGATAGTGCAAGAAGTGAAGTAGAAAGTGCCATTTTGCAAATGCACTTCATTTGAAAATTATTTTATGAACAACATTTCTCCTATAGGCTTCATATTGGGTAAAAACTCTTTCCCGCATTACATTTCCAAAATTTCCTACCTCTCTTTCTCTCTCTTTCTCCCTTCCTATTTTTTGTTATTCTCACTGGAAAAAAAATTTTGCATAAAATTACAGTGCGTTTGTCGAACACTTTCTGGAATAATTGATTTAGAGGAAAACTTCCACCGAAATTTGTTCCAAAATTCGATATTCCAAACTGTTTACCAGGCTGAGAAATGAGCATCTTCTTGCACTTTCTCCATGTAATTTCTCATAAAAGTGGTTAGTTAACTTTTTACTCAATTTTACTAGCAAGGATTAAAGGAAAACGACAATATGAAAATGAAAAGCAAAGCCGAAATGGATGAAAAGCTTGTATCCTGTTATATTAGCATTCGTGTCTCATCTTGATTCATATGAACAGTATTGCTTATCAGTTTATCTTTTAATTAATCAATCAATCAATCTTCATATATTACGAAAGCTGAAAAAAGCTATCTGCGTTCCTAAAATATGAAACGGTCCCCAAGAATAGCCTTACCATTTCTCCCACCGGCGTTTTCAATTGGAATTAGAATTGTACTCCGGATATAAGTGGAAGATCAATGGAATATATTGTGAGGTCTGTGTTTGCATCGTTATCATATACAAACCCATATAGTGCTACCCTATCCTCTAAGCGCATCATTATTTTTTGAAACTGCCCTAACCAGGTAATCATTTGAGGAAAATCCAATGTGGTACCATTTATTTCGCTCTTCCCTCTCTCTTCTCCGGCATCCTTTCTCTTCATCAAAAAGTTCGATGTTCTCTAAAAACACACTGCACAATTATTCGATCCATTCAGTTCTATTCCTGATTTCATATACTTCTGCAGAACCGAATCGATCAAGATACCAACGATCGCAAGTGGATCTCTAAAATACCTCAATATTTTTAAGTAATGCAATGCACATTTGTGCCAGTCTGATAAGTGTTAAAAATACAAAATCATAATTGTTTATTTAGTATAGTAATTTCGGAGTGGACATCTCCAAAAGACCTAACTGCTGACACCTATGGTAGTGGAACTGCTTACCAGGAAACCCCTGTATTATCGATAATTTTCTATCAGTTCATAGGAATTTCTTGGAATAAAAGGTCTAGATTTAATGATGTCAAATTCAATATGCTACCGCCTAGAGTGTCCTTTATCGATCAACCACTGGGCCTGATATCCGTAGAATCGTATGTTGCCTAGTGCGGTAGTGTCCAGAATAAGATGTATCGGCAAATGGAATTACTCTCACACAGAGAGCTTTTCCATCGCCACAATGCCAATGGCTTTTTCCCATTGCAATTTAAAATTTTGTATATTCTTTGTCGAAATTTACTTCGCATAGTGATGCTGAAAGAAATTGAGCAAAATCACAATGATAAAAAGGACAATTCTTGGTAAAACTGATCGTTTAAAATTTAAAAAATTACCCTCAGGCTGAAAATTTATAAGCATTGCCTGAAATCATTTGTTCTAACTCTTTGATCTGAGCTTCGTTAATGAAATGTTATAATACCTATAGAATCCCAATAATTCATAGGATGAAAGGTGAAGGACACTTCTTTATCTTTTGTCCTGATAGGTTTGATGTTAAGTTACACCAATTCCATTTCTTCATTCTTTTAATAAAGTTATTCGTTCTTTGTCATTAACTATAAAAAGATCATTCTATTTCCTATCATTTTACAGCTTAATTAGAGTTAAACATTTGCAACTGTAAATAATTAACGCTAATACAGGCTCTAGAATAAAACATTTCACAGATAGAAGAAAATTTGGTTATATCAATTGAGTTGAGTGCGATCTGTGAACCTTTAACAACAGCCGTGTCAGCCATTTCTCAGCGACTGGAAAAATAATTTTTTATTCAATTGCTGATGGAAAAGTAAACAAAATAATTGGTATATTTCGATTTTAATTGACTTCCTGACGAATCTCTCCCTTTTTTGCATAATCATCCATACAACACGTACACATACCGATCATTCGCGATCATTAGACCGTTTCGCAAGCACAAAATGATTTCACCGCGTTAAACAACACCGAGATGTCATGATGTGATATTACCAAAAAATAAATCAATCAATATAGCATCATTTCCTCATCAACATGCTATGAAACATGCATTTTGGTGCTTCGTTAGCAGCATTAACAATAGAGCAGCTCGAAGGAAATTCTTACGTGGAAATATTGCGTCATCGCTACGAAATGTTGGCGATGATTAAATGTGCATGATTTATTTAATGAAAGACGAGTTTATCAGCTGGAAGGTTAATTACAGGATATCTGAAAAGTCCTTCATATTTCTCATTGTTCCCTTCTGGTTTCTGTTTTCATCAAAAACATCTGCAAATCTGAAGAAGATAATACACTATCACTGTCTTATGCATTTGACTTATATTTGTGTTGGAAGGCGCGCAAATGGTTCTATGATCATCAGTTTTATTAAGCAAAATTGAGAAAGAGGATTAAACAGCATTCAATCAATCATTCGCAAAACAAATTTTAGAGATGACTTGACCCGGATCAAAAATTATCTTAATGAGCATGTTTTCGTGTAAGTTTTGAAAGCTGGTAAAGGTACCAACTAGCATTAAATTCTATTGCCGAAATTATTCCAAATGATTAATGATTGTTTCTTGTTTGACCACTTTTATGTATTTTCTCAACTTCAAATAATTTTTTTCATTACTATTCCGTATCCAAATGGTGAGGTCAGAAGGAATTCAGAACTATGATGAACATACTGTCCGGTAATTTCTTCATCACCAATACTGATTAACGGTACCATTTTTCTTTTCTCAGAAGACAATCTTCATCCTTTTCCCGTACTCGCTGTTCCCGTCAGCGTCATCCTCTATTTTCTGCATATCCACTCATTTGCAGTATATATATATATATATATATATATATATATATATATATATATATATATATATATATATATATATATATATTATTAT
>NW_018108187.1:374167-377812 GCF_000183805.2 Loa loa | reverse complement strand
ATATATATATATATATATATATATATATATATATATATATATATATATATATATATATATATATATATATATATATATATAATGTTTATTTATTTATTTAAAAGAATTAAATAAACAAATGTATGTAACCATTCTTTCATTTCTTTCGTTGATGTCATGTCGTTCCTCATTTTAAAACTAAAATATATGCATATATAATTGCGTTTGTATTATCTCATCCATCACATCTTCAAAAAAATTACATTTTATCTTTCTTTCAGTTATTTATGCACAAATTTGTAATCAACTTTTTGTTAATGAGAACTTCATTAATTAGCGATCATCACATCTCCACAACTATCTTTCATTTCGTCCGTGGAATAACATCGAAGCTAAATATATTTATCCACTCAGTAGTAGTGACTGCAGACCTTAACAAAGGCAATATTTTGTCATTATCCGCTGTGCAAAATCAGTAGTGATGTTTTTGCAACCTTTGACCCTAAGTGCAAAACATTATATTAGTTGACGTAAATAAATAATGGCCACAATCTCTTACAACCTTCAAGATTGTCATTCCTTTTAACTTTTGAAACTTATGAGTGCAATGAAGGGTGAGTTTGAACCTGAAATATCTAATAAATATTAAAATTAGAGGAAGAACATTTCGTTCACATAAAGTCAATACTAATGTTGTATATATTGTAAAATATAAAGATTGAACTTTGCTTGAAGAGTGATGGTGAGAGAAGCTAATGCAGATGACGAAAGGGAGAAAGAGTGAGAGAGAGAGAGGGAAGATTTTGTTATAAAATACAACTCTGTCTGATGGAATTTCATTAATTTTCTATTGTCAGCATATTTGAACAATTCTTTTTCTCTAATGGTACCACAATTACATTCGTTGTTCTTTCCAACAAATTTTTATTATTATAAAAAAGAAAAATGGCATTTAATTTCATTTTATTTAGTTATTTTATATGTAGAAAAACTACTTATAGTAATAACACTTTATGTGTTTACTTAATTAACAATGACTTTTTTAATTGAATTTCATTAAATTTCAACTCATAAAATGTTTTAGAAAATGTGAGTTTATTTTTTATTTTAAATTTCAAATATGATTCTCATCAATTGAATCTTATTTTCAGTAATACCGAAACATATTTTTGTCGTCTGAAATGTGAATAAAGTTGAGTGAGTGATTGTACAGGACAAAATAGTTCCTGTTATGGGATAGTGGATCAAATATTCAGTACAATATAAACGAGAATGGTAGGTTATCAACTATTTGCATGATACATCGATCTATTAATGCTAAAAGATTCAATTATTTAAAACAGTTGGATATCCTTCTTTAGGACATTCCACTATTTTAAATAATTAAAATCAAAGCACGAATTTGACTGCTCCCCACAATTGTCTCAACTTGCTATCCACGTAATTGAGAATTTCTCTTCAACCATTTGATGATTTATTCAACTTAATTTCTGTATAGTTTCTCATTTCACTTCACTTCTTTCGAGCTTCCAAACTTAAGTATACACTTCGCCGCGATACAATTGGGACGGCTGTTTGGTGCAAGATACCGGGATATTGTGTATGTTCGCTTACCTTCATAATATAAATGTGTGTGTGTGTGTGTATCTGTATGTGAGTGTGTGTGTGTGTGTGTGCACATGTGTGTGGTGTGTGTGTGTAAACACGCAAACGCCGAAAGTATTCCGCAAGGAAGTCGTATAGCAAGCGATTCTCTGCGAATAACCGGAAAAAGTCTCGAGCTATTTTTTTCGATTTCAGAAAGTTATAAAAAGCTTCAATAAATCCAGGAATTTTCATTTACTTGTTCAATTCATTTCCTTCCATTTCATCCATATCATCCATCCATTCATCCCATCTATCTATCCGTCCGTCCGTCCGTCCATCCATTCGCCCGTCCATCTGTCCGATCGTCCATCTATCTAACTATTCATTCAACTAATGTATATAGCTGTTGGCTGTATGCAGCACTAAGCAGCGTTTAATTGCTTCAGTGAAAAAAAGTAAAAAAATAAAGAAAAACGAAATCCTTTTCAACAACATCACACTTCTCGAGTCTTGGCATAAAATGTAACTTCGTACTTTTCTTTAATCATTACCCTTCCCTAATCATTTAATTTGATCTGATCACTAAATTATCCGAGGATTCATATATTCTGTACTATTCATCTATTCATTATCTCAGTAACATTATTAAATCGACCCCAATAACAATGGGAGGATTATAATCTGTAAGTGTAAGTGCGATGACAAAGCATTATATTCACATTTTAAAAATTAATCAACATTGGAATGTATTGTATGTGTTACACATGATCTCTGTATAGATTGTGAATGTACAAGTATGTCACCTACTAAATTTAAATAATTTTTATCAAGTGACAGAAGTTTTTGTCAGTTAATTAAGACAAATTAATTATCCGAATAATATATCATATTACAATTCCTATTCATTGCGCAACTAGAAACTAATCTACCGATAGTAAACTATATTATCAGCAAAAACAGACAATTTACTCATCTATATATAAGCAAACATTCAGAATTTCTACAATTCATGTTGTAGACAATGGCTTAGCAGAATTTATTTGATCATTTCATTTTGTGTATATCGTGTGATTAAAATGTTTACTGATATCATATCACAAATTAATCATAAAACATTAGATACGGAAATACGTCATTTTATAAAAAGCTCCTTTATAACTTTGCGTGTGGTGCAAATGCTTTCTTAGTGTTTTCTTGGAAGCCACCTGGAATCCTATTAAAATTAGGTCACCGATCTTTTGAACCATTGTTCTCATGTTTTGCTTGCACTTTCTACTTTTCCAAGAATTATCTTAACCGGCTTTTCGTGCCAATCTTTTCTTATTGACACACCAATCGATTCATTTTATTCCTCAAAATGAAATGCATTGTCACTGTTCACCGGTATCTGTATGCGACTTCATTAATGAATATTGGTAATTTTTCTATAGGACTCAGTACCTTTACCGATTGTAATCGTTTATTTACTTCTATTCTTCTCGCACAGGCTTTTTTCTCTATCCAATGCCATTCGAAAATCTGGTTTTGCAAATTTTCTAATCAAGTATGCGAAAATTACCGCAGTGAGAATAGTAGCTCTAGCAAGCAACCTGTCCATCCTTGTCAAAAACTGGAATTTTTGGGCCACCATCGTTTGTCATGCCATTTTTGATTCCGCTACATTTGTTTTAGTTTTTGATGAGAAAACATTTGTAGCTTCATATCACAATGATAAAGCTTTCTGCCATTATCAAACGAGTTCTTTACAGTTCTAAGTTTAAATAATGTTTGGAGATACCAACTATTGATCGACGGTCAAATCAATATGTCTGTGGATTGTTTTTGAAGTACCACGGTACTACATTAACAATGTGTTTTTTCTATTTTTTGAAAATTTATGTAAATTTAATATCCAATATCCACCGAGGAATTCTTCTGTATTTTTTCATTTAATCAAATTATTTGCTGTTTTAGAAAATCTTAGAGCTGAGAAAGTTGTCTTCCAAGGTTTCCAAAATATTCCGCTCTCAAGCATAAAAGCGTCTACAAATTTAACAAAATCAGTAGTACTTCTTCCAGTTACCGTTAACATCTCTCTCT
>NW_018108187.1:350809-373801 GCF_000183805.2 Loa loa | reverse complement strand
ACACACACACACACACACACACACACACACACACACACACACACACACACACACACACACACACACACACACACACACACACATACACACACATACATACACACACACACATACACACACATACATACACAATAGAAATAAACAGACAGACAGACAAAACAATATGCATATTTAGGCGCGTGGAAGTATTATTTATAATTATAGCAGCGCGGTGCGCATGTACGAGTGTGTCTTTCCATAGAAATTAACTAACTCGTTTGATCGAAAAATGTATTTATAATATTATGTCATTATCACTGCGATACGATGATACTACTTCGGATGGCACCAGTAATTAATTAGTATTTGAGGGAGACGTTTGCAATCAATCGATCTTCAATGAATCCATGAGTGATATGATATGATACAATGATATAGGAATAGTCATCACATCCGAACCTCTGCTCGAACTCATTATGATAACACTTTTTGTCTCAAAAATGTGTAATGTTAGTGTTGTCATCAACACCAGTCCTACGTTATCATCATTGTTATTGTTGTTGTTTGATGCGTAACACATTGATACTTTCCATCACTATTTATTTTTAAGTAAATATTACTTGAGTAGAGATAAGGTAGAATGAAGATGCACAGAAAGACAGAGAGCATGCATGTTTGCAGCTGCCTAGAAGTTCTACAACTCCGCTTCTTTTAACTTTTGTTTTTTAACGAATTCATTTTTCTAAATGTTTCTTTTTATCGCTGTATAACAGATATTTCATCAGTCATCAATACACTTGCATCTAGGCATATTTAAGTACTGTTAATGAATTTATTGATCGATTTTCAAATTTCAATAGATGAAAGTTACGTAAATTTTTTTTTTGTGTTGCTCGATTTGTTCTCGTACAACAGTGAAAGGAGAAAGTAAACAAATCCCATAATCAAAGAGTATTTGAGCTGAACTTTGTTGCATTACAGTGTCATTGAAAGACAGACTTCAAATTAGCTTTCATCTTTGATTCGCGTATGTTTCCAAATATTTTTCGTTCATTTCGCATGACAGACGACGAAATTCAGATAATCATTTCTAGTTCAAATGATATTATGTATATTTTATCTTGTAATACCAAATACAAATTACTTGAAATTTTACAATCATCGTTATCATTTCCATATTGATTTTAAACATTTATGGAAAATAATCGAAGTCGTTGAAATGAAATAATTAAATGCTATATGTGCCCTTTCATTATCACCCAGACATCATCGCCTCATTGACCTATTCAGAAATATTAATCAGGTTTTATGAATCTTATGACATCGTAATAAATGCGCCTGCCCTAGTGACCACAACTAAATTTGTTGCCCTTATGTGCCTGTCTGTTAGTTTGCCTACTTTTTTATGTTTCTCTATTTATCGACATATTGCTCAACCGATCTGTTCCCTTTGCTTAATGGTACTATCCAGATACTCTATCAAATCAGTACATCAATTCGTGGTTTCCATATATTGTGTACTATCATTCCAAAATTTCCAATTGCGGTACGCAGTTGGTCAGAAGTAATTAAGGTCAAAAATTCAATTGAGACGATAACGAGGAGTTGTAGCGATTACGGAGAGGGAGAAAGAAGAGCAGGGGTTGGAGAGAGGGATTCGAATTTCGACTTCTTCCCGTTGTCATCATAGAATCACATCACATCATACATCAACGATGCAATTCACTAAATCTATCACAAATCACTAACTTCTATGCATAAAATGTATGCATTTTACATTTCATCTTATTTCAGGTTTACACTGAATCGCAAAAGACACACATACACACACACACATACAATATACAAACACACATACACATACATACACATGCACACATACATACACAAATCCATATAGACATACACATGCATGCATACCGACGACATCAGCACACATGAATACCTGACACAACACCGGTGTATACAAAATTGCGCATATCACTTCGTTCGTCCTCTATCGTTTAAAATTTACCTAATTCTGATCAACTATCGTAATACTATTTCATTTTAATTTCTATTGATACACATAAAGATGTGTTTATATTAAAGGGTATGCAACCTTCCGTTAGTTCCCCCTTATTACTATTTAAAATGAAATTCATTATTTAATTGAAGAAAAACTGATGAAGAATTTTGAAATTTGTTGTTTCCTAGGAAGGATTAATTTCAGTTAAGAATTCCAATGAGCATGGCACAGATTATAAATTAAGATATGATACCAATCAATTTTAAGGATAGTAACAATGCAATAGAAGGGACAGTTTATAAGATGATTATTCATTTTGTACCTACCTATCTACCTGGATGCAAGGACGTCATCTTTCACGTAAACCACTATTTACGAGCTTTTTTTGCGCCCTGATTAACAAAGAATGCCTTTCAATTGCCTCTCATCTGCGCCTATGTGTAATTTTGGAAGTAGCTCCAGAATATGAATTTGTGTACACATCGGGCAATATAATATATCATAATATATGCACACAGACACACACACACACACACACACACACACACACACACACACATACATATACATACATACATCGACTGCTATACTGCCTTAAGCGTAACTGCATATATTCTACATAAAGAATTAAATTTTTCTTTTAAGCGTCATTGTCGCTAGTATCATCTCCATTGGTTGTAATCCTTGGTAGCATCTATCATTACCGTTACAATTACTATTCAAAATAATTATCACGATAAGGTAAAAGAAATCATTATCAATCATTATCATTATTTCAACAATGATGAAAAAGTTACAGATATAATTTGCATAACTTCCATTTCAAACTTCTTTTAAAATTAGAAATTTTGGAATTAATGAAAGTAGTAAGAGTTGTAAGGCATCAAGCAGAGATGTACATATGTCCCATAAATTATAGGAAGGAAAAAAAGCTGCACTTTTGCTTAGGACTAAGTTGTGTCTACATGTATCACGTATATATTTATATTTATATATAGTGTGAGAGTCGTTTATCTTTTAGAGAGGGCGACAGTCAAATGTAAAATAATGATGATAATGGTGATAGAGATGCCATTTGGAAAAGTCGAGAGAAGAATGTTTGAACGTTAATTCCGCTTTATTACTTCATCCACTCCCAACAACTATGCTCATCGCTTCATTTTTTCCACAATCACCTCCTCAGCTATTTTACTCCTTAACTACTCTACTATTTGTTTGCATAAAGTGCATTTTGCTACCTATTTATTAGACACATTTAAACATCTAAGCTTACGTGACAATACTCGTCCACCTTTAGCTTATACCTGATATTATTTAGATTTTCCCACTTGCCAGTATTATATTTTTATTCACAAGATATATAGCTTCAACATTTTATTGATTGCTAATAGTTGATCATACGACAAAATGGAATATTCTTGAGGTATAATTAGGCATTTTGAAGCATTTCAATCTTATTTTTTCAATAATGTCTCAAATTAATTGAAATTAATTATCATGTTGTCAAGAAAGAAAAACAGTGCAGGACTTCATGCGACCATCGATTGGTATGCAATGCTTAAATATCAAATGCCAGATGGCTTTCAATTTTGGAGCAATGTGCACACTTCCCGGTTCGTTCATTACCAGAAGCAGTAAGCCATTTCCTACTGGCTACATCGGATTGATTTGATAACTGTTATCGCAGAAAAGATTTATGTTGGGGACACTACAGTACTTTGAGTAGTTATTTGTCCTGCATTGTTGCATGCATGATATTACAAGATTGGTTATCATTATTCAAGCTCTGCCTAGTTACCATCGTAGCATTATATGATAGTATTACAAGCAATAGCCTAAGCTTATATATGCTAATGTTCGATCAGTGGACCTCTTTTCCTTATTCCCTTCATTTCTCCTTTCCACTCTTTTCTCTTTAAGCTTTGTCCAATAAAACCAAAAGAGAGCGACAACGACTACAGCGATGAATTTCCCTTTCCATAGATATGCGTAATAATGTTTTTTTTTTTTTTTTTTGAATAGAACGGGGCAGAATCAATTTTATGCATATTTCATTCTTTCTGCGGGAAATAAACTTGTACATACACTTATCCCATACACCCCACTTCCCATTTATATATAAATGAATAAATATATAATATATACAGATAGACAGATATTCAGTTTAGATCCTCTTCATTATCAATATCAAATGCATTTGCATACATGTAACAATAACATTTGTTTTATTTTCATTCCACTTTAAACTATACATCAATATAAATGTTCTTCGTTACAATGACCTGAAATTAACCGATATATAGTGTTATTTCATCTCAAAGCTTAACATCTTTCTCCAAAATAATCAAAGTATAAGCAGTACCTTGCAACCATTACAAATTGACTTGGATAATAGTAAGTATAAGAATAGGGAGAACAAAAATGTTTTATAACGAACAGCAAGTAATCAATTAATTTTAATTTGTTTCTTATTCTGAACATATCAGTTTGTGTTGTACTTTTTACCGGATTTTCCACATTTTTACTTTGGATTTCATTGTCCTTAAGTTGACCATTCATAGGTTAGTTGTGGACTTCATATGTTATAATTTAAAATATGCTTATGTTTGATTATAAAATAATGATCGATATTCTAAAAATATGAACTAATTCTAGCAGTACCGTTGTTATATGGTGATTTCTAGAACACCCGCAATTGTTTTGTCATGCTTTTGTCACCACTTAGAAATGAAAATACAATGTAAAGAGTCAGAAAGTGTCATATCATAATTCTTTCATGCAAGAAATATGACAGTTTGTATCTGACCTTCATAATTTGATAGCAAATTTAGGAGTCGCCAGTCCATTTACGAATTGGCGCAAATTGTATCCATTCGCATTTCGTATTTCCTTGCATTTTATTCTATCATCCGCATAGATTTCCTGAAAGTTATTAGCTTATACAAGTTTCATCATCCATCATTTCGTTGTTGTTTACTACATGTGTCTAAGTAGAGAGTATGATTAGTTTAATGATTTTTTGAATTTTGCTTAGCAGCTCTATAAGTAAAATGAAAGTGAAAGAATTTTCAGCTGCTAACTCAGGAAGACTCTTGTCTAGTATTGTTGGGGTAATGGGTAATGGTAAAATAAAGAAAATTAAGCTATCAGGAAAAAGTTAAGTAAAGGGAATTAGGAGAAACGGAGAAATTTGACGATTGAGAAGTGAAATAAATGTTGAAATTGAAATTGAACGCATTAATGTGCGCATCTTTTGGAGTATTCAATTTCTGATATGGATATATACCCGATTACAGTTAGTGATCCCGTACAAAAAGTAACTGCTTGTATATTCTTGATTGGGAAACAAAAACTGGATGTAAACATCTACGGGAAGCTGTCAAATCCATCGAATTTTTGGCCAGAAAATGTCAAGTATGTTTATTAAATGTACTTCACGAGACAACAATTCTAGAAATGAACCCACAAATGCAAATACTGGAAGAACTATGGAAGGTATGTTTTGATTACTCGTGTAATCTCAGTATTTCTAATCATGGATTTAAATTGTCATTTAATGAATAAATCGTGCTTCATCCGAGTTCCATTGTACTATAGGGATGGTATCATTTTGTAGTGACACTTCGTTCGAAATTTTACAACTGTTATTGCCTAATGCAATCTTGTGATAGGCAATTTATCAGGAGGCTGGAAAGATGGAAGGGTTCTGGATAAAGGTAGAGAGAAGGGGCGAAAAGACCGTCCTTCCGCGCTTTAACACTGCTTTGTCTTCGACAGTACTACAGAACGGTGATACATCCTAGTCGAATATGCAAAGATTTTTTGCCTTTTCTCCTTAATACACTGGTATTATCAGGAACAAACAGTGCTTAAAAATTTCTACGGATCCTGCAACATCCCTTTAGTGGATAAAAGATCAGCGAGCGATTTAAGATGGAATCCTAGCTGCCGCGAATTTTGCTTGCAGAAGCTTTGATGCGATCTATTAAGAATGTTGTCATCCTGTCATTTCCAAAGACATCAAGGTTTCAACTCGAAGCCAGGATTTAGTAGAATCGTTTCTTTCTTCCTTGCCAGCGTTCCATTATCATCCAACTAATTCACTGCTTCACGCATTTGTTTATTTTTAGATTACAAAGGTTTAATTACTTGGGGAAATTTAATTACTTTCGTTTAATTACTTCCGCAGCAAATTATATGGAATGAAAATCCATTTTTTCGAAATTCCCATTTCATACTTCCCCTCTGACCTTCTCATTGTCATCATATCTCTTTCAGACATATCAAAGAACATTGCAAACATGTCAAATGATGTGCCAGCTGATGGAACCATCTCATTCCAGGTTTGACCTGTTATTCCTTATCATTTTTCTTATATCACTCCTGATTTTCAACCAAATCGTGTAATTAACTTTGTGAAAAGAGAGCCAGTTGCTGACGAAACTGTCCGGAAGGATCAATGAAGTGTATTTAAGTGAGCTAATGTTGTGAAGGGAGTGAGACTTCATTCGAGTGCAAGGAACTCGGTAGGGGATTACTTACATTCGAGACGAACTAAGGACCGGAAAGCTGTAATTCAGGATAAGTTAGGAGAGTGTCCTTCACACTCTTCTTCCCACTCATTTTCTTTGTTTCTCCATCTCATTTTAATGGATTTCCATCAAATGGCACATTGCTGTGCAAGTTCCTTATAATATCAACAACTGGAAGACTGAAAGTTCCCTTTCCGGATGACTCCGTAAAAATCTCCTCAGGATTGACTCCTTGCAGGACGTATTACCGTACTCTCCGAGTCATACTGCTCTTCCTCATATCTAAATTAGTTTCGCATAGTTGCAAACTGAGACGATGTTGCCTGTTGTTTGTGGCCTGTTCTGCTTATTGGTGTCACAATTTATTTATGTCTCAACGTAACACGTTTTAGAAGGGATGTTTGGTTAACTGTCGTGAGATCTCTTTGTGCTTTTAAGGAGCCTCAGTTGATCTAATTTCAACTTAATCTTAGTACTGAAATTTTTTGCAGGTTACAGCTTGTAAACGACAGGAGGGTGGATTCAAAAAAGCAAGTGCGGAAACGTTGGTGGCTGATGCGTCTGATGTTGAAGCAAGCACGAGTACGGCTCTAAATTGCAGAAATTTATCATCAAACAGCCTTCTCGATCGACGACAACCATTAGTCAGTAAGGGTTCGAATCCCAGATCATTTCTGCTATCACTCTGAGATACTTTTGTACTGAACGATAATCACTCTGATGAGCACAGATTTCCTTTTATTCATAGTAATTGGTTTTCCAGAATTAGACAATCCTTTTTTCCTTTTTTTGTTTTCAGTATAAATTTGATCTGTTCTAATTCACCAAAAACAAGTAATCTTCCCAGACCTCCCAGAACCCATTTCTGGTTTAGTGTTTTACTCAATCTCTTGATATAAATTTTAACACCGCACTTTTGCGCAAAGTGGTTTTTATAGTTTGCATTGTTTTATAGAATCGACAAGTACTAGGTATTGTGAAATTCATTTGAATTTGCACATTTTGGAGATTTACCAGAATTCGAGTACTGTTTAAATGATTCATTTATTTCAGCGGATTACAACGCCTCTAGATCATCGTGCAAACGCAAACCAGCTTTACCAAAGAAGCGGCCGAGCACTATGCAAGAGGTGAAACATTTAGTTAATTGTTGCAAGTCTTCTCACTTCTTTTATTACTTTGTTCAAGTTAACTTACAGCCTCTTCTTATTTTAGCCCGTGATCATAAGTGCTGAAACGGGTGAAGCTGTTGATGATGATACTGCTCCCACGGAAGATTCAGTTTGTTCATCGAGAAATACTGTTATCAACAGGGATTGCAGATTTGGTCTAGGTTCAATAATTTTTGATGACTTAGAAACCCGGCTTGAACTATAAACTAGTATTTATGCAATAATTAATAACGGGAAATTTCTGCGGTAATATTTTAGTATTGCAGTGAATAACAACATGAAAGGAAAGACAGCAGGATCAACTGATTTCTGTAAGAGTAACACCGATTTACAACGATTGTTATCAACGACAGAGAAATGCGTGCCTCCAAACTTCTGTGGTGCGACAAATGCAGCGAATATGTATGTCGTGACAAGACATCTGCTTCTTCGTTTTCTAGCTGTTCTGCTTCGAAATTTGCCTTTTGTAACTGTCTGTAGGTTGCAGATTTATGTTTGTTAGTAACGCCTAATTATGTTTTGCTCGGGAAAAATTCATTTTGCTTTTGTACAAATTTCTGAATCAAAAACTGTTACCGTATAATAGTGAGGAATTCGTATTACAAAGTGACCCAATAGCTCTAAGCAGAGTGCAAATGCAAAAAAAATTCAGCAGGGAGAGAAAAGGTTCGTTAAAGAATTAAAAAAATTGGGTAGAGAAGCTATATGAGGTAATAAAATAAATAGTGGAATAGCTAAAAGCAATTTTCCCTACGTATCTTTTATGAAGAAGTAATTATTTCATAATCATTTCATAATCATTTATTTCATATCGTAGTAGCAGTACATTATTACGCCTAAACTGACCTCTGAGGGTACTGTAATTAAAAGTAACATCTTCGCACAAGATAATCTGCGTTCTGCATATTCCGTCTTATATGTATATATGCACTACTAACATCTTTTAGTTTTCATTATGATAGCGAGTTCCTAAACGGTGAAACTAAAGCGGAACATTGGGAAACTTCGTCGATCTCTTCTACTTCCGATGCATTGATGATAGACACACGATCAAACAGCTTATCATCATTAGAGGATATTAATGGAAAGCAACAAAATGTGGAATCATTTGTCACTGATACAATTAACTATATGGATTCTACTGAACGTAGCATCAGTTCATCAAGGGCTCCTACTGGGGCTGTGGATATACAGATTACCGAGAACTCACCTTCACAAACCGATGGTTCGGTGGACAGGTGCTTTGTTTCGTCAATTTGCTTGTGTTTAACAGTGAGGGAGTCGCGAAGAAAGGAAGTGTGCATGGTGTGTGGTCATACAAAAATAACATTCAGGAGATATGATGCGCTAGTCATAAACATTCATAAATTGTCCTCCAATTTTTTACATATTTACAAAGATGAATTTGTCTGTTTCTCCTTCATTGCACATTTCCTAAATAGATCGCAAGCAATCTGAATATTCTTCCGTTATGTTTTTCTTGATTGCACTACTAACTAACATCTTACTGTTTAGTTATCTTGTTCCTGCTAAGATGTATTAACTACTTTATTTACTTGACTTCAATTTGATAATAACTCATTTTCGAGGTATGGTGAAGACGTAAAAGATAATCTCCATGCTAGAAAGAAGAAAACTCGAGGAGTTGAATGTCTAGGGATACTTGTTTGCGTAAGGACTTGTGGTTCTATCATTGTTCTAGTTTTTGTTTTCGAGTTTTTCCTCATGGTTTTTCCAGAACAAATAAATATCAAAAAACAACGGATGCGAAAATCTGCAAGCTTTCTGAACAATTTATGGATCAACGGAATGGTTCTGGCATATCAAATCTGAATGATGTCTTGATTTTAAATGCTGCAGTGAACAGTTTTCTTTGGGCTAACGCAGGTAAAATTTCCAGGCTGAAGTTTCCTTTTTTTCTTTTTATTTCAAGTTGTTATTAGCATTCGGTAGTGCATCCTCGAAACTATATCTTCATACGCTGAATTTTCGTTTGTGATCCCGTTTTGCTTTATTTTGATCAAATGTAGATGTAGTGTGACCGAAATATAATATATAAAGATTTATTATTTCGGTTAGGACCGGGATCTGAAATTTTCAGACCGCTTTACAAAAGCGAAAGCGACAGCTGTATAGTGTTGCACATTCCTAGTTTCAGATATTTTCTAAGTTTAGTAATGCTCAGCAAAAACTCCAGTAAAATAAAGTTCTTCGACATTTTATCAAAAAATATTTGTAGCTGCCGGGACGGATGGAGCAAATGCTTTCATCACTCCGGAAATGCTTGCATCTCTCTCAACTGCTGGTTTATCACCTTCTTTAGGCGTTCCATGCACCTCCACTCTTACTGACAGTATGTTTAATTTAATATTCTTATGTGAACTACAAATATTTCTATTGATGAGCATGTTTTTGCCTGTGTAGTTATTATCGCTATTTCTGACTCTCAAATTACATTTCGCTTCATGTTGTTGTAATCTTTTGTTTTTGCTATCACACTTAGACATCGCTTGAAATTAATTATGTTGCGGAACGCATGCTTCCTCATCACTTCTCAACATTCGACTGATTACTATGGTATTAGTAGTTTTGCACATATGCTTATATCAGTCAAGGGTAATTGCATGAACTTTAGAAATATCCATTCTGCGAATTGCATGTTTCCTATTCGACCCTTGCCATATCTCAATGAATCATAGTGACTGTCGGTCTCATTCTTTAATTAACTGCGTTTAGTGGAACGCAAGTTTGGAAACGGCACTTATTCTTCTGGGTATTGACTGGCTTTTACGAATAGTGCTGGATTGGTTTTCAAACAGTAGTGGATGCGTGAATCGTTAAAATTGTAAATCGTTTTGTAAAATATTATAGAGCCTTATGACTGTGTTATTTAAAACAGCTAGTTTATCACCGAGCAGTACAACTACATCCGTGAAACACGAGATACTTATTAATGATGCTCATTCAACGGCTATATCATCAACGGATCCATTGCATCTGAAAATAGCCTTCGATCTGGCTGAACCTGTTGCTCCTGAATTGGTGCCAGAACCGGCGGAATTCGTGGATGTTTGTGAAACTTTCTCTCCACAGTATGAAACATTAAAATCGCTTATCCCACTACCACTCACTTCAGCAAACGAAGCTATGTTACCCGCATGTGGAACTCTGCTACTTAATCACCCGGCTGAATTGATAACCAAATCGTCACCATCTTGTACCAACGATGGTATGTAATTTTAACTGCTTTTCCTTCTGGTGCTTTATCTTTATTCGCATGCAATTATCACTCCACCTACAAACTCGAATTTTTAAATGAGAGCTAAAATATGTTTGTTATTTGCATAGTAGCTATATTAACTGAGATGTTCTTGTTATCGTGTACGAGAATTTGGTGAATGTAACTGGATAAATATCACTAACAACCGTTAGTGATAATAGAGCTTTTACTACTCACCAACGGTCTATAAAAATTCTTACTATGGAGAAAAGTTAAATTAAATTACATTGGAGTAGTTAAGATTTCTAGTTAGCTAATGGAGCTGGCTTTCGACGGGTGTACTGTTGCAAGAAAGAACTTCGTAACTGCTCGCTTAAAGTGTTGAATTTTGGTCAGGCTGGGCAACATAACGCGTATGATATGCACACTGTTTCGCGCTAGGGCAGGTAACGAATGCATGATGATTGTTTCTTTGCCAACTTATCTGATAAAAGACAGTTTCGCGACTGCGTATCTTTTTTTTTCTAATTCAAAACTTGATGAGATGCAAATTTTTCCCCACAGCTTATATCAATGAATGCAGTTGGAACTGCAATCTTGCAATTTGTGTATTGTTAGCGTAAATTGGTGGTTGAATAATTACAGCAATGTACCATTCATGAGGCGGTTGTTGAAATGCAAATTTTTGCCCAAAACTTATGTCAATGAGCGCAGTTGGGACTGTAATTTTGCAATTTTTGTATTGTTAGCGTAAATTAGCGGTTGAACAGTTACAACAATGTATCACTCATGGAGCGGTTGTGATAATAATTCTTTCTTCCCCGGTAAACTTTCATTCTTAGAAGTGATTTTCAATCACAGATAGTTTGTATTAATACTTAAGAGCAAAAAAGTTCTGAAAAAACTATATTAATGAAGATATCCAAAGGAATGCTTATTATTCAGAAGATCTTACGTTCAAAGAAGAGGAAGTTGTAAGGACAGGTGGATTCCTTCTCGCTTTCAAAATCATAGGAACATTTAAATAAAAATGCACACATAGGTTTGAGACTAATACCTCAACCAGATTCGTTTATCCTTTTCCTTGTGTTCCCTCGTTTTCCCACTTTTCAGCTTCTTTTATTATCTTCACCGTTTTCATAATAAAAATTGGATAGTATTCCTTGTATGTTCATAGGTCTTTCTACGATTTATGGGAGAACAACATATAATGCTTTTGACGCCACAGCAATAAATGTTATGCGTTGTTATTCAAAAATTCCTCTTCATTTCTGCTTAGAATTGATACTCATGCTTGATTCTTTTGCACGTTTATTAAAATTCATTAGTTTGTTATTTTCCTGCATGTTGAATTCTTCATATTAACTTGATTTGGCTTTTCACTTTTCGAAATTCATTCACTTTAATTCTATTTGAAAGTTTAATCTCAATTTTATCTATTAATTTGGAACCTTTTGAATCCACCTTATTTGCAAGTTTTTGACAATGTTGTAGGTTTACTGAATGTTGATCAGCAGCAAAATGCAAACATGTTGCTCCTAGAAGCGGCTGCTGCTGCGACAGCCGCAGGAACGATACGAGATCTGCTAGGTTCTTTTTTTTTAAAAAAATCTGCACGGTTTTTTCCCACTTCTAAAATCCTTTTTGGAGAGCCTAAATATGAATTCATGGGCATATAAAAGAAGATACAAGAAGTGCCAACAATTCATCCATTATACAAATAAGTTAAGACTTATTTACTTTTTGGTGAAACGAACATCTAAATTTCAAAAGAAAAAAAAAAAAAAGTAAGAATGAAATTACAGGGATCACATCGACGAACGGTAGTGATGCAACAGCGGTAGATGTGATGAGCAGCCATAAGCCAAAATTATCTGCAATTCCATCAACGTCTGCTACAGCAGAAATAATTGCTACTAGTGCCCCAAACATCTTTTTCAATGATGATGATGATGGAATCAGCAAAAAACACGATCAGCGTTTAGGGAATCATTCTTCACTGAATGGTAGAGCAGCATCTGCTAGCGAAAATGTTGTTAATATGTTGAACGTTGGTCATTTTCGAGAATTCTTGATTAATTATGCGTCATTTCCCTCTACTTCTATTCTTGTAATTATGTTTCTCTTTTTTGAAAAGGAATGAAAAGTCTTCTATTTTTTCAGATGAAATGCTTTTTTGTTAACCCTTCTATCCTTACCAACTTATTGCCTTATGACCTGTAAAGGAATGCAGGAAATTTCCGGAAACGAACATCTGTAAATCCCCTTTATTATAATATAATATTAGCTATTTACATTCGTTGCAGTTGGGTGATGTAAAACGCCAACCAAATAAAGCAGTGAGGTGCAAAATCAGTGATGTAAAATTAAACGTGAAAAGGCGAGCAAATGAAGAGGTTTCGTTTTTCCATATTATTCTGAATAGGCCATGTCGATTTTTTTTTTTTTTTTTGATGCTTCTGTTACCAATATTCACCATATCGTAAGTAAAATGAAATTTTCGGGACAACATGGCTTTTAGAGGTGAATTTTCGGCGATACAAGTTCATTCTGCAAATTTCGCATTTTTATCGATACACTAATTCCAGACTCTGAGCAGTGCAGCACGTGCGATTACTAAAGAAGAAAAGATCGATCTAGATGAGCTGGAAAATTTTGCGCAAACGTTCAAAAAGCAGCGCATTAAATTTGGTAAGATTTATGATATCAGTTTGATGGATTGTCGGCAATAAGTAATTTTTTTGAAAGTTACGACCAATCTGAGATTTGGCATTATTCATCTTCATGAAAGCAAAAACTGATGAGATTATCTCAGCAGAAAATGAGGATTTATGATTACTTTTTCAATAATTTATAATTCTACTGTTGTTTCTTAGACCGAATTTTGCAAGATATTAAAAATCGTTGGATTTGGCTTTTGTAGGTTTCACGCAAGGTGATGTTGGTCTTGCCCTTGGACGCCGTTATGGTACTGACTTTTCGCAAACAACTATATCTCGCTTCGAAGCACTAAATTTATCC
The DNA here is from genome assembly GCF_000183805.2 of Loa loa. Classification (NCBI taxonomy): domain Eukaryota; kingdom Metazoa; phylum Nematoda; class Chromadorea; order Rhabditida; family Onchocercidae; genus Loa; species Loa loa. Next base: position 359,869 of record NW_018108187.1, on the reverse strand, counting down.
TTCAAAAACATGTGCAAATTACGGCCATTACTCAAAGAATGGTTGGAGGATGCGGAAGCGGCATTGGCCAACGGTGCAACAATCAGTGATCTTTTGGATGCACCCTCTAAAGAGCCTACTTCACATGTTCGTTTATTTATTTCTTCCTATTACAGCATGTATATTTGCTGACAGAATTCTTCGAACTACCAAGGCTTATTTTTTACAATATGTCTAATTTGTATTTGCTTACAATTTAAATCCTCTTTTGTTAATTTGATTATCAATTTTGCGTTAGCAATTATCTTGCACATCGAAATTGTCCGTATTTTTAGTAGAATGGTAACTGATCTGAAATATCTGTTATGCGGTATTTTTTGGGATACAGCTTTATCTTACATCTTATTCTACCCTTCGTATCCTTATCGATTTTATCTTGCTAATGCACGCATGTGACTCTTTTTCATGGAATTTCTTAGAGTCCGAAATGCTTGATAATCTTGGGACTGTTTGAGCTTGACTTCCAGAAAAGCTTTAGAACAGGATTATTCAAAAATTATCCTTATGGAAAAAATTATCCCTTTTTTTTTAATACTCGAGAAACTGTTTCGACATCCTTGCTTTAAAGCTTCATTTTATACCATTTATTTATTTTTCATTTTAATCTTTCTGCTCTCCAACGTGTTACAACGACCTGTTTTCTAACATGTCATTTTTAAGAATTTTTCATCAAGACTGGTAGTTTTACCAGTGAGAAACTTTCAAGAGTATTACCACTTCATTTCCTCCTTGCTAAAGTGAAATTGCAGCTAAGAAAGCAGATGCTTCAGGAATATATGGATTTGAAGCAAGCAAAACTTTATTACCCTTTCAATCAAGTAGATTTTGAAATCTGATCATGAAACATTCCTTCATTCAATAAACATAAGTAACATTTCTAAATGTAGTTAGTACAACTACTATTTGCAATGGGGTGATTCGTAAAATCAAATCATATGTTAGGATAGTAACAAAAATGTAAATAAGGATAAATATGGTGCAGGAAAATGCTGATGAATAGAGAATGCTGTTGTTCAGTTGTCTAATTCGCCTTGACATTAATCAGATACACAGGTATGTGCATCTGATTTATGGTTTTCAGAGTGTACATCAGGATTTCAGTAACTGCTAAACAAGAAATTCTGGAAATGATTATTTTTCCTCTTGAATTCATGAATGTTCTAGTCATATTTTCAAAGTGTCTAGTCTTTTATCAGCTCCAAAAATCCTTTATTTACGTATACCAAATATGGAATATGATTTTAAGATCATGCTGTACAGTGGCAGTTCTTGATCCTTATACTAAAACTTTCTCTTTGTTTCCGACTTCCTAAAATGTCAGCAGAGTTTCATGCTCCATGGCCTAATTTACTAAAATGTGGTGGGAAAATCACAAGATTAGTGTTTTTAGTGTTTCTAGAAATTATCCATACTGTTTTACCTTGACCACGCAGATTATGTTCCCTTTTCCTGTGGTTGCGTTTTTTAACCATTTTACGAAGGATTAGTAAATATCAGTGGTAAGTAGAAATGTCTGGATTTGGTTTTAGCTTTTGGTTTATAGGACTCTGATTTTAAGAAATCTGATGTTGCGAAAAAGGAGCTCTTATATTTCTATTAAATTTTCGGCAGTATGGGTCTATCACAATAGATAGTAATTTTAGATTTTGGAAGTCTTTTTCGAAAATTCAGTTTATTGACTGGTTAATTCGATTAATAATTACTCATATTGTAATTGTTAACGAATGTTGTAACAATTGGCAATACAATTAACAGTTAAATTATTTAATTTAATAATGGGTACTTATGGGATAAGTGAAAGTGTGAGCTAACCTATTTTCATGCAAAATTTCTTTTGCATGAGGAAAAACTGAAGTTTTGGATTGCTATTTATTAAAATGTAGATCAATGTTGTAGGTCTGTTTTAGGACTTTTTTTTTGTAGGTCCTTCGAACACCTTCTAGCTGAGATATGTTAAGGGTTCTATTTTCTTATTTAATTCTTGATGTATAGTGTGCCTCTGTTTGCATTAATAAAAGTCCCGGGAAACAGCTTTGTGTTTTATGTAGAACACTTTATTGAAAACACCACAAAACACCAACACTATAAGAACACCGTATAACATCATAAGTTTTCGAACTTTTTCAAGTGACAAAATCTCCTGTCTCTTATTTTTATGTCAAATTTCTTAAACTTGCTAGAAAATAGTATTTAAACCGTTGTATTTTCTTGATTACTGTTTTGTCTGTTTTTCACTATCAAGTTAAAGAACTATGAATAATAAAGTATATTAGTAGTGAATAAAGTTTAGGCAGAACTTTGTTGTTGCGGGAAAATATTTCTGTTTGAATACTAAGCTTGATAATCACCTCACCAAGGATCCAAAAGTTGTTTTGAAGGAAAGGATGTTTTGCTAGCTGTAAAGCTAATGGAGATTTTTTTTCAGTACCCGACATCGGTGATACATTTGCCACTGAATAATAACAAACCGAGCTCTGTAGTGAACGTCAGTGTAAACAGTGGTAACAAAATGCCAAGCGACGAGCCGCCGTCACCAAATGGATCCATTGTGTGCAGTTCAGGCGCTGGTGGTGGTGTCCCGCTGAAAAAACGTCGAAAGCGAACTAACTTGGATCTAGCACAGCGTTCTGCACTGGATGCTTACTTTGACATGAACCCACGTCCAGATCATGATCGGATGGCTGAAATCGCAGAATTAGTAGGGCTAGATCGAGATGTAAGTTATCATTGTTAATTGCTGCACAGGACTACATTCAGTTAGAAGCTATCCCTAGTGAATTAACTCATTTAGTTTCACTAAGGATAGCAACCGTTTGGAGTGATTGTGGTTCGTTAAAGCATAACTCCCCGTAATGGTTTGATATTCGGCATTCCCAGTCCATATCACGATCATCATGATGACTATGTACAGTTCCTGTTATTTTTATTTTTGCGTCGATATCTTATAAAGCTTCCGTTTTTCTTTAAATTGGCTCATTCATTCCAGGTAGTTCGTGTATGGTTCTGTAATCGACGCCAGAAACTTCGTAAAGAATAATTCATTACATTAGTTGTGCATTTCGGTTCGGCCTCTCAATTTCAGTATCACGCTACGATTCGCTTTTTTGCCTTTTTTGCCTCAGAAGTCTTTCTTGATACAGAGTAGTCATTTCCTTGTTTTCCTTTTTTTTCAACTCCTATTATTTTTTGATTTTTTGTTCAGGTAAAATAATTCAGCGGGTTTATTGCGATTTGCCTTTTTGCAACTCATTCTTTCACTTTTTTTTCTGATGAAAATCGACACTGAAAACTCAGTAACAGCTAAAGGAAATGAAATTATAAGTTCGTGGTCTTTTGGACTTTTGAAGCGCAAAATTTACATAATTTTCCAAAAACATAATTTCGAAATAGTACCCTTGTATTTAAGATATATTTTTTTTGTAAGTTTTATTTTCGTCTTTTTAGCTAAAAGAGTGCTATGCTTCTTTAAAAGTTGGCTCTCTGTTATCGCTGTTCTTGATTCCGTGAATTTTTTTTCATGTGCCTTTTGAATTTTTTTCTCTGCGTTTATATTATATTTACTTTTTATTGCGTAATCTGCTTCTCTTTCGTAGCATTTTATCTTATTTTTATCATTTAAAGCATTTTTGGCAAAAGCGTTTCTTTTCTTGAATGTTTGGTTCTATTCTTACGTGTGTTCTCTCTATTATTTGTTACGCCAAATGTATGCATATTTGTTTATTTTTCCAGGTCAAGCTGTTGAGAGCTGTCCACCTTTTCATAAGGTTAGAGTAGTTCTCGTACCGCTGCATCCAGTTAAGTTCTTTTCCGGTACCGTTTTGCTCATTATTGATCGATTTCGTTAACAGATTACTCTTGTAGAATAATTTCAGTTATCCATACTCTCATTGTATTGAGCCCGATAGTAGGTTTTGATATAGTTTCTCGTTTGAATTAAGCATTTACTGATTTCTTGTTATAAGCCATTTGTAGGTTAAAAATAATTTTTGTCTCTTGTATAGAATCCTCCGAACATTCTCTGGATGCGGTTTGCCCATCATTATGAATCGAGTTAAGCTGACATTTCGTATTTTCTGTGTAAGAAAATGCAGCACATTTGTTCGTTAATGAAAATTGGAAACGTGTCAAAACATCTGAAAATAGTGCTGCTCACAGACTTTTAATATTCATGTAACATAAGAATTATGTATTTTTAAAATGTGTCCTGTAGATTTCGTTCATTGGAAATTCAACAGATGTGCCGGTGTTTGTGAAAGGATTGTTTACTTTAACGAATATACCAACTTTACAAGTTTTCATTCGAAGTCCCTGCGGCTCAATGATGAATTAAGCGAAATTTTTTGGATAGAGAAACCAGATTTCAAATTTCTCTAATATTTGCGACTTGACTTTTGAATTACAGTCGACTTTTGAATACAGTCCTTGTCTACTTCATATCAAAATTAAGACATCTTTTCTCTAGATATGGAATTCAGATTGATAGCAGTATTCTCTCGTACTCTAATAGATGACAAGGAGGCGCGCATAGGATTATTTTAAAAGACTAAACACTGCTTTTAGATTTCATTAGCTATTTTGGTGCAACGATAGTTCCGGAGTCAGCGCAAATTGGTCTTCAGGTTATGACACCTGGGATACATTTGATGTTAATGGTATATATATATACCTCTTCGGGACTGTTTTCCGAGTTCATATTTTGCATTTCTTTGTTATAGATTCATCCTTTACGGAAGTATTAGTTTACATTCATGCGCTTATTACTGTTTCCCTGTGCAAATTATTATTTCTGGTGATTTTTATCCTGCTCGTCTGATGTCGGTGGTTCAGTCTTCTATTTTTCACTCAAGTTGAAAAGATTGTACTTATGCAGATGTGACTTTTGATTCCAACCGCTATTTTTTTGTTTGTTTGCTTGCATCCAAACGACGAGTATATGTCTGATATCATGGCCAGTTTGTTTTTACTATAAAACATCACGCGAGTAATACGATTGTTTTCATCATTTTTTGAATCTTACTTCCCTTTGTTTAACATAAAATGAGATAATCGTCGTTGCTGTTATAAATCCAATTTGTGATACAACAATAATAATGCTTGTAGTTTTTGGTTATCTCGGTAAAACTACAGAACATATATAACGAAAACAAAGCCTAACTTAGAACTCAAAAGTTACCAAGAAATTCTACGTCCGACACTTATTAGCAAGAATAATAAAGTAAAGTTGACTGGGAAAATGAAGAAAAGGAATCAAAAGGACAGGCATAGGTCATGTATAGCTTTCTAGTTATCAGAGTTTGGGATCCATATCCGGTAGATTTTTTTTTGCTATTTCAATCTCTATATGGCAGGAGAAGTAGGTGATTTCCTTCATTGGCAGTGAAATTCCGTCTTCAGTTGGTTTCAATGGTGTCATGTGGACGGAAAAAGCAGGGGAATGTCATTTATGCTGAAATTATCAAATATATTTTTAAGAGGAAGACCGAAAATTAGCTTGAACTGAGAGGCAGGCGACCCGATGTTTTGGTCAGTTAGATTTATCAATTTGTTCCAAAACTGTAAATAACGTTAAAAGTCCGATAAATAAAGTCTCTATTCTGCTATCTTTGACAATTTAACATCGTCCTTTGTAGGGTATGCCAATACATTTTGGGAGTATATGACTTAGGCTTGTACGATTTGTTGTTCATTATCCAATAAATGATATTATGGTTCATTTACTCTACCCATATTGTTTCCATATTACATAATAATTGAAACAAATCGTTGGTCGGGATGATATTTTCAAAATTATTGAAGTGTCATCATGACCGTTAAAGTATTGCTTCAAGTATTCACTTGCACATAATTCTGCACTAAAGAAATTTATAAAACTTATATGCCGGAAAAGTTCGAAAATATCGACGAGATATGTTAGCAATTGAGCTGTATTTTTGATGTCTAATGGACGTATTTTATGTATTTCTTCCTGTTTAATAAATTAGCTTTAATTAATTATATCTTTCATTTACTTGAAATTCTGATGTCCTGGTGACATATCGAAATTTGGAGACTATTTGTCGGTTTATACTGAAAGGATGCATAGAAACTAAAAAAAATACAATAATCATTTGGGAATTTACAATAAAATGCAGTTTAAATATTTTTACAAACACATAGTATGCATCATGCAAAGTACTAATCGAATCGATTAAATCATTAATTGCTTATCATGAAATGCATCCTACGGTTAAAATTATTTTTTCACAAAATTCATGCTACCAGAGGGTCCGATGTTTCTTAAATGAGATTAATTTTAAATTAGAAAATAAGATTTAACTCAATCTAATGGGATACCACTTTGATGGCAGTAAAATATTACGTTCAAGTTAAACAGACACGTCGCATCATTCCTACTGATAGCATTAATGCCTTGTCCTGCTGGATCACAAAATCGTAAACAACGATCACCAACACCCAGCTTACTGTCCGCTAAATTCAAGTGGTTACAACACTTGCGATTATCCTGAAATGAAGAGCCGGTCTAAGAAAACTCTGCTCAAGGGATTATGAGCTCAGGCATGTCCTATTTTTGTTTTTTTTTAGTATTGATAGCATTAACTCCTTTAACTGGCACCTTTCTTAAAACTTTTGATGCGGAAATAGTCTATCTTAATGCCTGGAAAGATTTATACGTTAGAATTTACTGAAAGTTCATTGAAAGTTAGTACCACGTGCTTATGTTATTTTTAAAATGATACTGTTTTGTAGAAGAAATAGGAGGGAAGAAATTCTGAAAATTCAAAAATGCTCTTAAAAAGCGATACATAAAGTTAAATGGATCTCAATTAAACGAAAAATAATTTGAAATTTGAGATGAATTTTTCTTTTTACATCACCGCTTCCATGGTTTTTCACAATAAGAATTATTTGATCAATAAAATTTTAGCAGTAACCGATTTGATTTTTACCTGATTTTGTGAGGCGCAATATAGTACAGCACTGATATGTTTCAGACCACATTTTCTAGATGCAATTGCTTTCATTAGCTAGAAATTTATTACAGTAAATTTGCTGGATGTTATGAATTTATGTTTAAAAAGAGTAAACTGATTTGATTGGAAAAAATAAGCAAGTGAATAATAATTTATTTTATAATAATTAACATTTAAATATTCATTACTATCTATCCTCACCACTGGATATCCATGGTAACTTCTTCATATCATTTTATTATTAAACAAGTATATCAATAAGTCAATAAATAATTCATTCTTACCAAATTTCGAGCTGGAACATCTTCAATTTCGTACTGACATAAGGTATGGCATCCTTCTGGTACGTATAGTTCGCAACATTGGCGGAATAGTACGTCGGCTCGACTCCTGTTGACACATGGACTGTAATCCGTTTCAGGATGACCACATTTCCCCTATCATAATAATATTGTTAAGCGGGATGGTTGTGAAATGTCTCTACTTTATTGCCAAAATTACCCAATAATTTGGGAAGACTGGGAGGGGGAGACATTGGTTCCGAGTTTAGAAAACTGACAAGATATCTTAAGCATACATGATACTGTCGACCTGTGGAGATCCATCAGCTAGTAATGTCACTTCTCAAAATACCTGAGCATCCTAGGCAATAAAAACAATACATCTTGTTTGGAGAAAAGGAGAAAATGCAGAACCTTTTCCTCCTCTGCTCTGCAGATTGTGCCCAATCCAAGGATAGTAATTAATGACAGCAAAATTAGTTTCGAAAACATCCTCTGAAACGTTGACTTTCTTTGAAAGTAGAGATTTAGATTCTTGTATTTAATTAAGTTTATTTCACGTGGATACGTAAGCGCACTTACAAACGGATAAATACTTAATCCATTCAAACATATGCTCATACGAACACGTACGTACGTACAAATTGTTTACAACAAAGGAGCATTAATTTTGTGAACGCAAGAATACTTCAGTATATATTGAAGTGAAGAAAGATAAAATAGTGAAATAAAAGCTATTTTGGGGTGCAGAATTGAATTGAGCAGATGAAGAAGATAGATATCAAATATGGATGGATATATCTCCCAAGGATGAATCATGACATATTAAATATGTTAAATCTGTGATACCCGGAATTCGGGTCAATTTTATTCCTGCAACGCGGATGCAAATCCACAAAATGGGTAAAATTCTGTAAGGATACCAATTCTTGCCTATTTATCACTTCGTTTCTTAATTCAGTCATTTCAAAACAATCGATTATCACTGCAGTAATCAAAATAACGAAGATTTGTCATGCATTTTGACCCAAATGAATGAGAAAATTTCCGTTTTAAAAGTATGACACTTTTTTTCAGAATATTTGAAGTGGAATAGAAAGTGAAGGAATGGCTATTTTATAAAGTTATTGAGTGGACCGATTTGTCTTTAATTCTTGGCACTTATCACTTCCTGTCCAATTATTTCAGTACATTTTGGCTATTATTTTGTATTTGTATCACTTATTTTTCCATTTTCGGAGATTATTAGGAATCTTGAATCTTAATTATTATCATCCTTTCCCTTCTCTTATTGACTACTAACATTAAGTGAAACATTCTTCCCTAGTCGTACGTGTAATCATGTCTACTACAAATGAAAAAGTACTTTGTCATTTTTTCAAACTGCTATCTTTTCCAGGCTTGATTTTCAAACAAGCTTTGCATAATTTGGTAAGAAACTAGTTTTGTTACTGTATCGCTTATTTGTCTGAAAATTTCACATTCACACTTGAGAAATAAAAGAAACAAAATCAACTGTTTTAAAATCCATTTAATTCAGAAGAATACTTCAAATAACAATGTCAATAATAACAATAATAATAATTAATAATAATAATAATAACAATAATAATAATAATAATAATAATAATAATAATAATAATAATAATAATAATAATAATAATAATAATAATAATAATAATAATAATAATAATAATATAATAATAATAATAATAATAATAATAATAATAATAATAAAGTAGTATTACTTACTTCTTTCGTATTGTTTC
>NW_018108187.1:344023-350090 GCF_000183805.2 Loa loa | reverse complement strand
ATAATAAATAATAATAAATAATAGCAAATAGTAATAAATAATAATAAATAATGATAAATAATAATAATAATAATAATAATAATAATAATAATAATAATAATAATAATAATAATAATAATAATAATAATAATAATAATAATAATAATAATAATAATAATAATAATAATAATAATAATAATAATAATAATAATATAATAATAATAATAATAATAATAATAATAATAATAAAAGTGGTATTTCTACTTCTTTCGATGTTTCATATTCCAAAAGCTTATGTAAGCAAACGGAAATTTCATTGCGCATACTTCAATTATGGCGTGTCGTCGTCTTTCATTAATCTAATTTTCTTTTATTCTTCATTTCTAAACTATGTACATAGCTCAGTAATTCACAATGACACTATATCGCTGTATACTTAGCTCTTTGTGTGAATGGTAAAGAATTGATTCAAAGATAATCTACCGTAGTCTATGCCAAAGTATTTTCAAGGTACTGAAAATGAAAATTATGAATGTAACAGATCAAATGGTCTTTAGTTCCTTGTTTAAATCTTTTGATCTTAATCTAGGATACAATAATCATTCATTCCTGTATATTTCACTCATTTATTTATGCCAGTTGCATAGTATGTGTTATATATATAATCTTGAAAATGTTAACTTTTGGAATCATACATGTCATGACATTATCACTGATAAATTCACGTATATATCCATATTTAATGATTATTTGTACCATATCACTCAGTTGAAAATGAAGTGAAAGCGAGTAAAAGCAATAAGATATCTGCATTCGACACCAATTTCGAAAAATATTATAAATTTAATTCCAATATTACCTTGAAGTTATTTATCTAATATCTTTACAAAATTTCCTTCTAAATCTTTTGCTTACATAGCAAGTGAATAAAATTCGACTGCGGTATTGCGGTATTGAAGTAATATATTATCGTTTGTTTGGTACCACAGTATGGTATAGTTCTATAATCAGTTATGGTCTAGAGAACTTTGTCAGGTACCACAGTATGGTATAGTTCTACAAAAAATATTGCAGATTATGTTGTTATTCCAGCAGCAAAAACGACAGGTGACAGCTAATCGTAGCTTCATCACCCAATCACATTCGAATATCAGCGGTTTTTTTTAGAATTTAAACTTTTGATTCTATTAAATAGCAATAAGATTTTACCATCGACTGTTGCAACAAATCCGCCTAACTTGCCTTATGTTTCGAAGAAGTAATAGTTGTTTACATTGGATGAAACTTACATCGGTAAAAATGTCACATGAATATATACCTATACTACTTTCCTGCTATTATAAAATTAGGGTTTAGGTACGAATCAATTTCAGATGAACATCTTTAAGGATACCTGTTCACTGACCCATACATTTACTTAAGAAATTAACTGCCTTTATTGGAGATTTAAAAATATTTTTATTTCCAAAAAGTCAAGATGTAACTTTTTAATCTGAATTCCAAATAGGTGATTCGAATTGCTTCTGAGATCGAATGTTGATAGATGAGATTTTCTAGTGGGTGATACGAATGAGATAGATTGAATCATAACATTGGATTGCAATTTAAATATTTTATTTGTTAGTTTTCATACTTGAAATCATAATATTCCATTCAAGTAACAATCTTTCAGATCATTTCTTCACTTCATTTTTCAGTAATGAAATTTTGCAGGATTTTACAGTCAATCAAAAACTGCGAAGCATTACATTTACAAAACGATTTCAAAATTTACTGTCATCATTAAAATACTAATGTACGAATTGGATATGATAATGTGATTAAAATATGCATTTTTATTTAAATTACATTTCTGATAGCTCATTAATTTTTAATCAAAAAGGCAAAAATTTAAAGCACAGTTACTCTAATAAAGATTAGAGTGTATGTTAGAAATAAATAAAGTCTTCAATGAGTACTCCCACAAAATACCAATAGAATTAGTTAATCGATTTCATTTATGGGAATTCAAATATCACGTGACAACCAATCTAAATCATGCTTAGTCATTTCATGCAATCGTCATTTTTTTGAAGTAAGATTTTTGAAAATCCTCTGTTACCCTAATAGCTTCTTGATGAGCTTTGATGTTTACTTACAATTAACTGTAGTATATCCATGTTATACATCCATGTACCGTGTATTAAGTAATTACCTGTGATGTACACGTATATTACCATATGCGGTATTTGCATTTTAATGAGTATATTTCACTTCCTTCCGTTCGTTTATTATGAACAGAAGCTCTTAATTAATTAAAATTTTGTACTCGTTCCAATAACTAAGTATGGAAATAATAGCAACTGCAGTAAGATTGTTTAATTAGAATTGTAGCAAATAGTAAAGGCAAGAATACATATTGTGAAATTGTAAATACTCAAGGTAAGATAATCATCAAAACTTTTCGAAGCTGAAGAAAAGTTTGAGAGAAATTTCAACTATCAACTAGAGTTGAAATTTACTTACTTTTCTTTTGCAAAGATATCGCCTTAAAGTGAAAACTACCATACAAATGCTTGACCTCATTCTTTCTTTCAGAAAAAAAAGTTTTTGTTAACTTTCTGTCTTATTTAATTAAGCCCTTCTGTACACTATTTTCCTCCTTCAACGTCATCTGCACTATAAAATTTTAACTAAGCAATTGGCATACGGTACGTAATATAGGTCAAATTTTTAAACAAATATATAAAATTTCGATAACTTTCGTCATGTTCCCCTCCAACTTTCCCAAATCGCCAAAATTTTTGCAAATTGGTCACAACAACTTTGAAGATATGACCTGTGGTCACCTTTCATTTCTTATCTATTTTCTACTTTTACTCCTTTTCTTGCTCGATTAAGAACAAGATCATCCGAACAATATTACACTGCTAACATTACCGCATGCAGTACAATGAATTTTTGCGCCACATTAGGCGGCCATCACATTGGACTACTTAACAGTTTCACAATGTTATGAAACAGATTTGGCAAAAATCATTACAGCTTGAACCCTGTTGACATATTAGCAGTAGGAGTAGAAGAGTAGCTGCACTTTTTTGAAGTAATCGGAAATGATGGCCAAGCAAGTAGCCAAAGCCGGTATTCAATTCAAGAATCAAAATTCACTTTCGACAATTTCGACTTCTATAATTGGCAGGTAATAACATTATTTTGCCATCATCTCATCATCATCCACCGATATGTTCAAATCATTACCTTCACATGGATTACGTCAAACAGTATGTCTTGATCAAGTCGCCTTCTGCAGAGAACAATCTTTTTTATAATAGAAGTAAAGGATGAAAACAAGGATGATGACCTCTAGGAGACAAGTCAGACATTATCGAGAAACCGTAAGTGATTTATTCTCACCAATTCCTTTTTTTGCTTTAATTTTTGGTGGTTAATTGGCTTAGTTAATTATTGGGTCCATCTAAGGACAAGAAAACTTTCTGCTGTTATATATTGCTTGGGTATACAAACTCTTTGCTGGTACGACGAAAAATGAGGAATATTTGCGGAAAAGGAAATTTGTTAGTCTCATTTTTGTGTTCTGACAGTTATTCGTTTATATAACTTATTGCAAGTCACATTTATGCCCTCCTCTGAAAGCTTTAAATTGTCGAAAAAAATTGTTCTGTGCGGAAAATTTTCGCTGACCAGTGGTTAGCAATTTCATAAAGGTCAAGTAGATATGAAATAGGCTCGAATTAGTAAACTGACTATATCTTCAGACATGAGATTATATTTTCTTTGTCATAATACTCAATAATAGACTTCATCACTTCTTTATTCTTTATCTGTAAACATATTTATGTTCTTTCTTAAACAAATAGATTATGAAAAAGCAGGAAAAGATCAAAATTTTTTGTAGCTATAGTTGATAGCATTAATGACGACAGTGAAGGGAACTTTATCAATCGGAAACAATGAATTAAAATTAAAAATGAAGTATTAATAAATCCTCTGGTTTGACAGCCATGAAGAGAGTAGTGACCAAGTATAGTGACCATACAAAGAGTAGGAGCCAATTTCAGTATACAAGTTGTAAACCTTTCAAAGCTGGAAGAAGGTATTTCTGAGCCAAACAGTTCTTTATATTTGCTATAAAATAATTGATATTTTAGTAACGATAACAACAAATCTGATTTGAATTAGATCGAATAAGGCATTATTTTAGAAGAGAGTTATGAATAATTAAATCAATTTAATTCTTTAGGTTATAAATACCTTTTTGATGAGCCAATGGAAAAGAGTGTTGTACATGAATTGCAGATGATAATAATGCTTTTGGCTGTTTCTACAGTTTATGGTTCTGAACATTTTGAGAAACTTTAAGATTGGAATTTTTATATGGAAATTGCTAAGTCTTTTAGCATTTAGAATGAACTAATTTCGTCTTTTCGATGCTAACAAGCTAGCAGAATATTGTGATGTAATGTCTTTTTAAATGTTAACTCAAAAAAGGTTTCCTAAGTAGTTTCTTAAATTTTTTCCGTTTTCAACAGGTTGTACGATCAAATGGTTCTTTTTTATTTCACTATTCTCAATGAAAAATCGAATATGCTTACTTTTGTTTTTGTACTGAGTTTGTTGTAAGATATTTAAAAAAATTTAACTTGTTGTTTCCATGTTTTGTTTACCACATAGTACAAATATAAACAATATAGAGTGGTGACATGTCGCCATATGTATTCGCTTTCAAGTTTTATGCCAATGTACTAGTTAGCTAAACTAGTTTGCTTCCAATTCCAGTTTATTGAGTAAACTGCTCACTTAAACCACTTTTCCTTTCATTCAACTTTTTTTTGTTCAAGTTTTTTTTCTTTTCGAATTCTGAATCATTTGATATGACACTATAACGAATGAAACGGTAAATGTAACAACTACGACTTTTTTTAAATCTTCATAACTATGTATGGTAAGAGAACGTATACAGTATGATAATTTAAATCAAATGCAAAGAATTATTTGGATAATCATTCCTTTAAAGACCTTTGAAATTTTTTTAATGGTTCAATAAAAGGTTTTTGTTATCTTCATGACAACATAAAAAGCTCGAATAAGCAGAATATTGAAATTTGTTCATTTCATTCAAGCTTATCAAAAGTTTATCACACACTTCTCCTTCGTTTTCCTTTTTTTTTTGTGATAGGAACTACAGGAAGAACAGCGTCAGATAACCGAAGTATTCCGAATAAATTTTCAGAATCAATCAGTAATTTGCTAATATCTGGCAGTTTCCCAACAAATCGTTTAAATTAAATTTGTCATATTAATAGTTTCAAGTTATAATTACTCCAAGTACTTCCTTGTCTTACTGCATTTCTATTTCTCATGTTCTATTTATGTGATTTTTGAATCAGTCAAACTTTATCTGCCATTTCTTGAATATGCAAAATAATTATATTAATTGCGATGCAACTCTCGTACAGTGATTTAATTTCGGGATCGAACTAGAACTTATGCCGATGATTAAATTAAGATTATACCATTGTTGAATTTACATTTTAATGTTGAAAAGCAAGAAAACTGGAAATATAGCCAGAGAATGAACTTAAGTAAATTAAATGAATTATATGATCAAAAGTTGTGTCGCCTTATACAGCAGAACTGGAACTTATATTGGAATTTACGATCGTTGCAAATTTTGCTCCAATTGACCAGAAATTTCTCAATGCATTTCTATGCATAATCGGTTTACACTCACACATAGTTCCTTGCAACATCAGTTCCGCATTAATTTATCCGATTCCGCATGCCGCATTATAAATTTATTATTTAATGTTCGATTACTAACTGAACAATCCCTCGAGCCGGATATATATATAAGATCATTGCTCTATAATTATTAAATTTCTATTATTTTCTAACGTACGAAGAAAACTTTGTAAGTTAGTAGAATTTATTGCATTTTCACCATTTAATTTTCCTTTTTTAAGCTAAAATAAAAACAAGAAGGGTAAAATAATAAAATATTGGAGTAGTAAAGAAGGATGAACTTATTTCATCTCTATATGTGAAGGATGAACTTATTTCATCTCTATATGTGAAGGATGAACTTATT
>NW_018108187.1:314811-343970 GCF_000183805.2 Loa loa | reverse complement strand
ATACAGCAGAACTGGAACTTATATTGGAATTTACGATCGTTGCAAATTTTGCTCCAATTGACCAGAAATTTCTCAATGCATTTCTATGCATAATCGGTTTACACTCACACATAGTTCCTTGCAACATCAGTTCCGCATTAATTTATCCGATTCCGCATGCCGCATTATAAATTTATTATTTAATGTTCGATTACTAACTGAACAATCCCTCGAGCCGGATATATATATAAGATCATTGCTCTATAATTATTAAATTTCTATTATTTTCTAACGTACGAAGAAAACTTTGTAAGTTAGTAGAATTTATTGCATTTTCACCATTTAATTTTCCTTTTTTAAGCTAAAATAAAAACAAGAAGGGTAAAATAATAAAATATTGGAGTAGTAAAGAAGGATGAACTTATTTCATCTCTATATGTGAAGGATGAACTTATTTCATCTCTATATGTGAAGGATGAACTTATTCAACAGTTTCATGAATTAGATTTCAATTATGTTCTTCCAACAGTTAAAACCATTTATTACATTTAACCTTTGAAATTATTACACTTAATTTATTGTATAAACTTATGATTAAATTTCTTGTGATTCATTCCAAGAAGAATATTTTTGCGCTATGCTAAACCAATACAAACAGTGTTTAATACTGATAGTTTAATGTTTAGATCTTCCAAAACTGATTGATGAGAATTAAAATATCCATGCAAAATTCAAAGAGTTCATTAAAAGAACGTTGTGTAAAAATTCAAAAAATAAGTAACTAAGCATTGTGGTCAGTTGGTCAGTTAGAGCTCGTAAATTATTTTGCATGGAAAGAATCGATTTGTAAAAAAAGTAACAACCAATGGCGCCAATGAAATAACTACATATGAGATCATTTTGATAAATGGCCTAAATTTGTATTTTCAAGATGGCGGTAAAGGTTTGAAATTTGTCATTTCCGACTTTGTTCGTTCATTTTTTCATGTGGCATAAGAAATAAATCCTCAAAATGCAAAAGAGTAAAGCATTTATACTTAATCTTTTATTGAACAAAGCCTACCATTAAAACAAGGTATATATAATGAAACAAAGTGTACAATTATACAATTCATGTATAATTATTATACAAATTATGCTCATTTAATGACATTCAAGATGAGTAATTAAAAAAGTAATAATCCTGATAGGAATGATGAAGGATTTTAGAATTTAAGAACACTTCTCAAAGATTTCACATCATTTTCATATTTTAATTTTCCTTCATTTTTTATCCTGCAAATCCCTTGTATCTATCACTTCACTCTTTATGTTCTATTCATTTTCATGCTATTTTTCATTTTTAATTTACTTCTATTAACAATTTGCTTGTGTGATCCAATTATAATGCTTTTTAACAGATTGATAGATTAAATTTTGGGACCAATTTTTTAAATTTTGTTTTCTCCAACTCATGCATTCATATCTTTTGTCATGCATAATTTCTTCCATTTCCGATTATAAAAACAAAAAAACGGAAATCACATCAAATTTAAATTAATTCACATATGGTTAATTTTAATTTGCATATTTTATAATACAATTGATGTCACTTTAAAATGAGCCTAGTAATTTTTAATTGGACAACAAGTATATGAAATAGAACAGGGCCTGATCTCAATGAATTTAGGTTGAACAAGACAAATCTCAAGCGATGCTATGTCATTTGTCTGCTGTACTCATTTGTTATCTTGGCATTGTTACGTGTAAGTTGATTTAATGCTATTCGAGACCTAAAAAGTGGCAGCATTTTTAGTTGTGATAATTTAACCGTTGCAAATTAAAAGAAAGAGCAGATTTATGATTATTTCTAAAATAAAAAACATCAAAGAAAGCTTTTTAGATTGTAACAGAGTAAAGTGGAAAAGAATTTTTAGCTCAAATAATCTATACAATATATCATTTCAATGATGAACAAAGGAGACAAATAATCACAATTCACAATCAGTTACGGGCTCAGGAACCGGCATCAAACATGCAAGAACTGGTTTGGGATCAACGGCTTGCTGATCTGGCATACGGCCATGCTAAACGATGTGATGCTTGGCATCGCAGTGGTCAGTCTTTCAAGGAATTAAAAATTCAGTAGTAATTTCAAGTGTAAACATTTAAGTTGAAATGGTATAGCCATTTAATTGAAATGAATTTAGCTTATGAACGACAAGGTTATGGTTATTCCTATATTGGTGAAAATATTTGGTGGAGTAATGAAGCTTATTTACGATCCAATCTTCAAACAGCAATGTTGGACTTCTTCAATGAGAAACCGTATTATGATTACAATGAAAATAAATGCATGGAAGGCGCTCAATGTGGGCATTACACACAGGTCTTGATTCAGGAATTGATGGAAATCTTATGGTAGTATGATTAAGTCATACCTTCATTCCTGGGAGACGAGAATGGAAGTAGCAGTATCCCTCAATAAAATTATGTTCTGTTCATTCTCTTCAAGTCTTGCCGTTTAATAGAAAAATTCCAAACCATTGAAAGTATAATTGATTCCAGAGTAACGCTTCTGTACTTCTAAATTTATTACCGGATTAAAAAATTTTCTCCTAAGGAGGTGTGGTTCAAATTTAAAACAAAAAACAATTCCCATTGAATACTCTTCACCAGTAGGTCAAAAGTTTTACTAGTTTTAGTGTCTCTTATGACCTTTCAGAAATACGGAGGAAAATTTTTCTTCACATCTTGTCATTTCCTTTTCTTTCAGAAAATTTTACTCATCAATCCATTTGTGCAGAAAAATTTATTTGCAATTCTTACAATTGCTTAGATATTTCCTTTAGTGATGTAAGGTTTTTTAAAAAGAAGCAAATAAATGATAATTGTGTATTTTCTAATATTTTTACTCTTCGGTAAACAAGTTTAACAGTAATTTTTATTTCACTAGCTTACACAGCCTATTCTATTTTAAAGTTTTCTTTTTGGCTCAGTTCAATTCAATTTGTTTATTGAACTTAAAATGAGTACAGTGAGGTTTAATTTAGTCTGCGTCGATTCATTAAATTATTTTGAAATAAACTTAATTAACTCCAAATTTGTAACAAAATGCAGATGAAGTAATATTGAACTTTAATTGATGTAAAATGGAATATTATTGCCATACTTGTCAAAAAATCAATTTGTAAGACATTATTTTGCAAAATCAAATCACTCTAAATCTAACTGAATAATTAGCATTTTAAGAGAATGATTACAAAAAAGTGAATTTTCAGCAAGTTTTGTTTGAATATTTAAATCATCTCAGAATGTTGAGATGATTTCAGTATGTCTGGGGTGAAACATGTGCTGTGGGTTGTGCTGCAGTTCACTGTTATGGTATTAAGAATGGAAGAGGTATAAATCAAGGACATATCATTATTTGCAATTATGGTGAAGGGTATGTTACTCATCAAATATCTCCTATCCATTTATTAATTCAAATTCTGATTAAGTCACTTTATTATAACCAATAAGTGCATATAATGTTTTATGTATAGATTGCACGTCGAATTTTTATCAAATCAATTATTGAAGTTTTATTAGTCGAAATAAACAATTTTATTCAGTAAATAACACGAAAAACCTTTAATTAACAATTCATTTTTTTTTAAAATGACACAAAATCTGGCCAAATTTTCAAGAAGTAACATAAAGTTTAATTATTGATAAGTTCGTGCTTATTTTTTTCCTTTCTTTACTATTTGAAATCAAATTTTATAATTTTGTCTTTTTGGAAATTTGTATATGTCATAGTTTCGCAGTGGTAATCAATTTGGCAAACGGCCGTATCTTTTTGGACCGCGATGTTCCAATTGTCAATGTGGCGGAGAGTGCACTTCAGAGGGCCTCTGTCGTAAGCTTATTAAAAATTTCTTCAATAGCTCGAAAGTCTTAAAGCCGCTTTCCAATTTGAAGCTTGATGATATATATGTATATACACTTCATAATTATTGCTATGTATTCCGCTGGGATTCATAAAAGAGTAGAACTTGATCAAATAATCTTCATACCATTTGTCGATCATGCTTCATTCTTATTGTGAATAAAAAAATGAAGATTTCACATTCTGTCAACTTTTAGCTCCATGCTGTTCCGGCATGCGTTACCTTCAACAAAGAAATTTCTTACCTCTACTAATACAACAGTCTCGTAAATCATGGCAAAATAAAATCAATAGGCAACAAAAGCAAAAAAACTATCAGCTAAATGGGAATGGCAAATTGTATAATTATGGTAGTTTTATTTTGAGTTGGTTTTATCTAAAAGTTGAATTTGAAATCTTGGAAACCAATTCCTGAAAAAACATTTTGATTGATCTTCTTCATTAAATATTTACACAGATTTGTCTATCGTAAACTCGAAAATATTGAGAGTAATAGTTTTCTGGAATTGAATAGTCTAAGAGATTTTATTGAATAGCTTTGAAAAGAGTATGAATAAAATTATGTTTTCATTGTCTTTTTATCTTGTGCAATTTTTTAATGAAAGTAAAATTACAGAGTGCCAAGACTTGGAGCCATATTGTGAGTATTGGGTTCGAAATGTCGGATGCTATAGCAAGCATCGAAATTTCATGATTAAGCGTTGCTCTAAAACTTGTAATACTTGTCACCCACTTTTCTCTGCCGTTAACCAAGGTGAACCTTATACATATGTATTTGGATTGTACTAAGACCACTTGTCACTTGGCAGTTTTGAGACAGCAATAATAACAAGTTTTCTATTTTGATCGAGTCAATCGATAACTGGTACGATGCTACAGTAAACATTGAAATTCTTCAGCACCACAGATTTATTAAAAATCATATTGATATGGTTTAGGTTGTATTTTAATTTTCAAAAATATTATTTTCTTCCAGTTCCCTTTGAAAATTTAAGAGTAGAAATGAGAAATTTATATCCAAAATTTAAGTTGATTAAAGGAAAAGAGTTTGCATGCTGTTAGTTTCCTTATTTCAGTACGCAGCTGTACTGATGACAATCCGAATTGTGACTTATGGGCAAGACATGGTGAATGTCACGGCTCTCGGGAAGCATATATGGCAGCGAATTGTCGGCTTTCTTGCGCTCTCTGTATTCCATCCAGCTATCATAAACACAGATATCAAAGCAATAGTTTAAATGATATATTAATTTGAATTTGGAAGATACAGAAATCGATCGACATGGCTATAATCATTTTGTACCTTCAAAAGGTACCAGAAGAATTGCTTTGCATATTTTTCTCTTTTGAGCTTAAAATTATGATACTGTTTTTTCAGGGAAGCGAAAGAATTGGAATTCTTTACTGTTACCATATTCCACTTTATTACCTTCAATGTTGAATAATTTTGGACTGATGCGCATACGGTAGATGTATGGATAGAAAATGAATGTGCAAGAATGAAGGAAATTTCAAGTTTTAACTGAGTGTTTGACCAAAGTTTAAAAGCCAAAAGTTGTAATAAAATATATTTTTAGGAAAAAAAAGACCATTAGAGCTCTGGCCCTTGCTTTTGGCTAGGCTCAAATCACTCTCTTTGTTGCTATCACTCAATTCAAAAATTTAATTCACTGTGCACTGTCAAATGCTGAAAGACTAACTATGCTTGTATATTTTGTCGAAAATATAAGCGTCTTTTTTGCTTTTATTTTGACTCATTAACTAAGTGACTAATTAATGATCCAGTCTTAAAAGTGGTAATACCTAAGTATTTGTCTGGAAACTTATTTTAGATTCTCTTTGTATTATGCAAATTTCTATCACTTATGATACAATGCTTTCATTATATACACTTTGTCGGGAGCTAGGGGACCTTCAGCTAATATTTATCCAGCCAGTAGCGATCTTGACAGATTGAAGATACTTTGTTGCCTGTTCCTTACATTGCTATATTTGTAAAGTTTGCAATTTGTTTGAAAGTTTTATTAATTTTTGTCAAATAATTTCTTGCAATCAGCAAATTTGCCATCAATGTGCTGATTTATTTAGTGAAAAAGAAACAAAGTGGTTCCATTATTTACTCTTTGAATTTTACCCTTCAAAATTAAATAACAATTTTAGAATTTTAGGTGCGGATTTAGTAAGAATTTAAGGGTGCTTTAAGAATAATGTCCACATTTGTTTTAATGAATTTTGAATGCCATCGTTTTCGTTCTGTTTATTGCAATATTTCGCTATAAAATATTTATTTTTATTATAACTCTCTTTGTTCTAATTCGATTTTTTCTTTCATTGTAAAGAGAATATTTAAATAAGGAAAATAAATATTTGTTAAAGCAATCAGTTTTGTAAATTATTCCGATTCAGAACATAGATTTATACTTGCATTTTATTATAATTCATATCATCCTTCCATTTAAAGATAGAAAAGATACAAGGATTTTAACAGATTTTATCAAAAATAGCTTGACATGAATGTCATCATTAATTAAATCTGTTTTATCGAATCATAAAAATCTTTCCTCCTTAGCCATATTCCACATCCATTATTTTGCTACTACTCTGAATATAAGGTTTCTATAATTAATGAAACCTAAATCTCACTCATTATACTTTAAAGCTTTTTGACTACTTCTGCTAGAGCTGATTATTTGCGTGAGAACCTGAAATAAAAATTTGAAGAAACAATTCACATGAAATGAAACTCTGAAAGACGACAGCCTTCAAGGTTGTCGCGCTCAGTAACTGCATACAATTATTATTTAATCAATTGAAGTGAAACTATGGTAATTATAGATAATGAAAGACTTTGAAATTCATCTTTGAATATTACTATTTAAACGCCTCGACATCTAAAAGTCCCATCCATTATGCATTTGACTTACATATATGAACTGAATAAATTTCATGGGATCTTAAATTATAGACAAAACATTTGCATAAATGCGTAATCTTTGTTATTTCATTTCCTTTAAATTCCATTCCTTTCGGCTAAATAATATCTTGCAGGTGAAATAAGAATTTATCCGGTACTTCTTTCATACTGAAATATCCTCAAAGACATACTTAAACTTCAAATACAAGTACAGCAATTTCTATTGGTCTTTTGAACAGTATTTTTAATAAACTATAATGGGATGGAATATTATTTTAGATAGTAATTTTTATGAAATGGATTTTGGATCTTCCATACAAATATTTCCGAAATGGTGCGAACCTTTGCTGCAGAAATTATCTGATGTAATTTTCAAATATCCTGGTGCAGTTGTTACGGTTGCGTTGATTTGCTCTATTAGTCATATTATTTTCAAAAAAATTATCGATCCTCAACTCTACGAATATTACAGTAAATTTTTCATTTTGTCCCAAAGTTCAAAGTATATCAAGATATAAATGAATCCCATAGGAATATCAAAATATCCAAATATTCAGATAGCTCTGAGAATTATTATAAACTCACAAGAACATTAGCTTCCTTATTCAGAATACATTTTGCAATACGAAGGCACGTTGCAGTTGTTGAAGGATGAACTAGAAAAGAATTATGAAGAATATCATTGGAACAATCCTCAATTCTGCAAAGCTTATCTTGCGGTGCGATGATTGATTTTTCTAAAAGAAATGATATAAATTTATTGCAGTTGAATTTGAAAATTAAAACTTCCGTTTTTTAAATAATTTTCGAATTTTCAACCCAAAAGTATATCACTAAAACTGCATTTCATCTTACTGCTAACTATCCATAAGTATAGATGGAAGAAGTAAATTGCAGTTGTATACAGCATATCGTGAGCTACGAATGATGGCAAAACGCGATTCGCATGGGGAGATTGATCCGAACGATAGACGATGGATTCAATTTGATTACATCAAAACCTTGAACAGATAAAAAGCAGTCAACGATATGCTGTTTGAAATGCATTTGATAACACAACTTTTATTTTCTTCCTCCTCAAACTAATCGATGAAGTGTCAAGCAATAGCTATTACACTTGTAATAGGTGACATCGATGTCAAAGTAATAACTAGAGAGATAGTTGCGCATTAATAGATATGCATGTTGCATTCTTGACATAATGCATTTTATACAATGCAACATGAAGTTTTGCAACATTGTGCAACATTGCAACATTCTGTGCACTGAAAAAAACATATGAAAATGCTACTTCTTATGCAGGACAGACAGATGAAAAATAAATAAAAGAAATTGAAATTAGATGAAAGCAAATCTTACGAGCTTTCATTTATCAGAGCTCGAGTTTGGTTGGCAAAAGTTTGAATGAAATGAAGCATGTACATCATCCAAAAATACAGTGTTCTGTATAGAAAAGTAGAAAAGTAAATCTACTAATATTTTCAAATTTATATGAAGAATGATGTTATTTCTTATATTTCTGTTTGATTTGAAGATTTTAAAGTAACTCAATTCCTCTTTTTCCGCACTCCAACATGTGACGTAGGAAACTCCATTGACATTTTCATGACAACAAATCATTCGTGTTTTTTTAAGAAAAGCACATTGTATGCTAAAAGTTTCGTCAATTTATTTATTGCTTTAATTTCCATTCGAATTCTTGAATTGACATAAATTATAGAGCTCATATTAACAAGAAGCGTTAATGTGTCTGGCGATTCAAGGATGAGATTCAGGTTGACAGAAAAAGAATGAACTTGAGCTCAGTGGAAATTAAATAACTATGAAAGACAATAATAGCTATGAAGGAGTTATGCAGAAAGAGCGCAGATCTTAATTTCAACAGAATATCGGAAATACACTAAAAGATCAAAAAAATATGATATATTCCGTAGAGCCAAATAATTAAAAGCACTTTGGAAACTGGCTTCAACAAAACACCCCCACTCGTACGTCGAAGAGTAATTGTAGGACGAAATAGTATTTTACGACCATTCAGTGGTTGTGTTGGACGCCAATTGTGTCCAGGATTTCCGGATGCAAATTGCACCTCACGAAATGCTCGTATCTGTAAAATGAAACAGTCGCAACTTATCGCTTAAGAAAATTCAGCAATTAGGTTTTATTCTGATAATACCAAATGAATTATTCCTCTTTTACACTAAGTAATCGTATTTATTGGCACTTATTGAAGTTGTCTTCTTAATAATGATAATCATATGTTAATTTAATGACAGAGAAATAACTTCATTAGTTTAGTTACTACTGTGGTTGTTATTACAGCCCTTGCTACAATCCCATCTTCAACCGTGTAAATGCATTATTTGCAATTTGAATCCAAAAATTTATGGATTGAGATAAAGGCGTTTATTTTTTTAATGGAAAAGTGAATAATAACGGCTGCCAAATCAATAATGACCAATAGACTTGTTAGAAAAATCTTCCATAATGTTTGCAGTGTTATAAAGGAAATTTTTCCCATAATGGCATTCTGACATACTCAGAATGCTCATTTGAGCTGCGAAGATTTCTATTTGACCCCAAGCCGTATCGTTTCACTAATTAAAAGCACTACAACCTGTCATTTCCATTTCATTATTGTACTGCATATAAAAGGTGTTTGAATGTTGCTTTGAACGATTTATTTAGTCCAGATTTCTTAATTATTTTATGCGATGAAAGAAATTTCCAGTTTATATTTTAAAAAAAAGTGACGACCTTGCTGGAATAAGATAGAAAATGATAACTTTTAAATCTAATATAATTCATTTATAAGCAATGTTATGGGACAAAGTATTTCGATATTCAGTGATGCCGTGATTTATATAACAATATTCAATTGTTGAGGTTAATCCAAGAATTTCACAGAGACTCATTTCTTTGAAAAAATCTGGTCGAATGATGATAATAAAACCTGGACCAAATAGAAAAAAAGACTTCATGTTAGAACTCGAGGTATTTTGACTACTTTTTAATTTAATTAAAAGAGAGCGTACTTTAATCAATTGGGATATCAATGCGCCTACTATCGCAGCAGAAGTGGGAGTGTTAATTTTCCACTTCAGTGTAAGAAATACCAGTCAGAAGAAAGAGAAACCAGGCTTGATAAAGGGAAATCCTTCGCTTGATTTGGAATCATAAAGCTCATTCTCTGCAGCCTATTTTATAAAGTCTCTTTAGGTGTACATACCATATCCTATCAGTTTATCAGTTCCGTCATTTTAAAATTATTGCACTTGTGAGGTAATTCTCACTTGTGATGGAGTGGCCATGATAGGATCCGCCATTAGTGTCCATACTACAGCTTCATCACAACCAGGCGTTGTCAGTGACCCTTCATACCTGTAGAAATTTTCCCTATGTTCTGGAAGCAATGAGTTGACACTAAAACCAGGTACCACAAGCTCGGTCTCTGTAATTGAGCAGCTCGAAAACCATGTCATATTCTTCACCATTAATTTTTGAGAGTCGTAGTTTAAAACAAACGAGAAAATCAATAAATGATTCTGCAATAGTTAAAATCGGTGACAATATGTGTACATATAAGCAGTAAGTATTAAAAGAAAAGGGAGTCAGTAGAATTAAGGTTGACTTGTGGAAGGAAGTAAACTGTGCTAGAACTAACTTGGCATTCTGATATTTTGGATATAAGGTTTAAGACTATGCAATGATCCAACATGATCATCAAGTCTTATAAATACAGCGACGACAGCAATGGTGTTCACTTCTTCTGGAGACGGATCTTTCTTGATATGCACCAAGTGTAGCTGAAACAAGCATATGTATACTGTTTGCACCGAATGGTAGGTCGTATCTGATCTGATGATGGAGTAATTAACTCGAGCAAAACGTTGATCTCCTCGGAAAAAGTAGATTTTAAATTGGTTTTCTAGCAGTTCTGTCTGGTTTTTTTCAATTTGTCAACTTTAACTGAACTTTCATTTTAATTCGATCGAATAAAGACGCAATTATTTAACATGTTTAAAGATCTTAATTACTAATAAATTTGAAGCAAGTTAATGGAAGTAATGAGAGAGTAATACTTCCTCATTAATTAAAATATTTCCTTATTAATCATTATTAATGCACCAAATACTTTGAGGAATCACTAAATAATACTTGAATCTCATTAATGGATTATCATCGGAATAGAAGAGATAGTGATAAATGAACTAACAGTCGTTTATAGTCAAGGCAGCATAAATTACTGATTACTCACCTCGCCAGGATAATGCAACGAAGCAATGGTATGCTCACTGCCAGTATCATTTTGTTGCGACCAATGAAAGTGAAACTGTGACAGCTGGTAGGTACCATTGAGACCACCTCCAGAAATATGCGGTCGTTCCTGACCCCACGTTTCAAAACCAGAACCAATTACTGTAGTGAATTTAAAGGACATTAAGTGCAATTGTTACTAAGTTTATAGGTTAGAATGTTTATAATTAAAAATCTAAGAAGAGGTAATGATGCCCTAAGTACCATCCCTCAACTCAAGGATACAGTAACTCAATCCTTCCTTCGGTACACTTAGGCGGCACAATGCACCCGTATAGTGCGCATAAGGCAAAGCAGCAGCAGCAGCAGCAGCAGAAGCAGCAGCAGCAGCAGCAGTTTTCTCGATTTTCTACTGCAAATTTATGGTTCCAAATTTCCTAATTCTTATATTGCGTCCATTGTTTATTGTCCTGTGCAGTTTGAGCCATAAAATCCAGATTCATGTTTAAACGGATTATCAGGCACTTCTTTTGCCCAAATTTGCGCTCGGGATATTTGAGAGATGCTATTAAAAAACTTTCACGTTACGCATAGCAACGTTTTCCTTAGTTCTTCCTAGTGCACCTTTTTTTTAAAAGTTTTTTGGATTCCATTAAACATAGCGGATAACACAAACAAATAACACATAACTCAAAAATTTCGAAAAGAAAATGTTCAAAAAGATTGCATGAATTATTTAACAACTCACCAGTATGTCCGTTATTTGCTAGGTGAATATGACCGGTAAGCTCATAGTTCAAAAACAGTAAAGGATCTAAAGGTGCAACTTCTATTTCAAATGCTCTAATGTCTACAGGTGACTGACGTTTCCCAGTTTGACATACGCCTCGCCATTTGCTCGGCCCATCCTCTTTACCATAACCAAATTTATGTGCAGCTGGAAAAATGTGAAAATTTGGGACAATTTTTTTTTTTAAAGCAAAAATTTTGAAAATAGAAGGATCAGAAAACAAATTATATGATCCTGATAAAAAGAGTGATAGCCTCGTAATTCTTACAAAGGTTTGTTTAGCATTAATGAAATGTAGAAAAAATTAAAACTGAGATTACAACCTTAACAAAAAAAAAGGAAAAAAGCCGATTTAGAGAAGTTGAAATCGCATTAAATAATCAAAATTTGCTTTCATTTCAGGAAGTGAACTGTTTAGCAAATGTGTAAATCTACCTATAAATTAAACTGAGATATGTCTCTCTTGCAAAAAAAAAATGCAGTTGATGTAACCCTCCTGAGAAATGCAAAAGTGACATACCAACATGAAGGGCTGTCACAGTTGTTAAAAGCAGTGTCTTTTGGTACATTGTCCAAAAATGATTTCGAGATATGCGAATACTTCTGAAAATGAAAGAGATAAAAATCTGAGAAAGTAAACATTATCTCATCTTGGATTATTCGGGAAAAAATTTCATATGGAAAGTCAGGTGATGAAAATTGTACATTCACGGCAATATCTACAAGATTTGCAGAGAAAATAATATGCTGTTTACAGTATAGTGATACTATCAGATATAACATCTACTTTGATAATATCTACTTCGATGATAACTTTCGAGTCTCACTGTGAATGGAATAACACGAAAATACTAATAAATATAGCAAATGCATCTGTGAAAACTGTTTGTATTCATTGGCAATCGCTGATGAAAGAGTGAATGGTTATCATGAAATTATTTTAAATTCATAATGGTAACAAATTTTTAGATTAGATTACGTTTGCAACAATGTCCAATTTTCTCTCCATAAATTTTAATTAATACCAAAGATAATATAGAAGATAATCAGTTAAGAAACAAGCAATGTAAAACTGACTACGTCTCGAAAGAAACTCAAGATAACAGCTGATAAAACATTCGGTCCGTTATTTATCTTTTCCTTTATATCTAGTCTTCCATAAATGCAGTAAAGTTTGCAGAACATTCAAATAAATCTATTTTTTTATCGGAAATATTTTAATATTTCCATATTATCTTTCGTCACTACCCGAAAGAATTATTGCATATTTTTTTATTAGACTTCTTGATTTCTCTTATTTTATAAATAAGACTCCACATTCGTGCTTTTAAAAAGTTAATCTGGTGATAACTGTTTTCTTAAACTATCAGCTACTTTGGAATTTTTATTGATTGACCATAGTTCGAACAGCTCATCATCATCGATATTAAAGTAACAGACCGATAAATGATGTACTATTCTGCACAATAAATGGTGATTTTATTCAGCAGTTTTATTAAAATTATATATCTATGGCACATCATAAGTGGCTGCATTTAATGATAGGAATTTCGAGACATTCAAAAACACATAATTAATCTTAACATTTCTTGGGAATGGTCTTACTAATTGCAATAAGGGAGAGTTTGTGTTTATCCTTTACCTGACTAAACACCTGACTATTTCTGCAATACATCTCTTGAAAATGCTTTACAGCAAGGTTTAACAGACATACTTATGAACTTTACGTCTAAAACATTTCAGATTTAAACATATTAACCTTCAAGAATAAGACAGCTGGAAGTGAGCTGCTGAATTCATTAAGGAAATGCCTCATCCAAAACGATTATAAGAAATCCTAATAAGATTCAATTCCTAACTTATCCGGTTTATCAAAATGGTACAGATAAATGAGTTCCCTGCAGAGCAGTACGCGAGTACTATTGGCACGAAGTTAATCTTCCACAAGTGGATGAAAGGTAGAATTCCAGGAGAAAATCAAACCAAAATATTTAAAGAAAAGAATAATTTTGTGTTTCAGCTGAAAGAGGAAAAGGTTTAGAGATGGAGATTCATATAGAGTGGTAATTAAATTTTCCCTGAGTTTAAATTTATAAATACCAGTGACTTGTTTATCTCATTTATTTTCCTCGTCCAGACGACAAGGATCGAAACCAACAACAGGCGGAAATCAGTTGTCAAGAGGGGATTCTCTACTTTTCTGTTGTATACAGATTGATTACCATATGTGGATTCAGAACTCTATTGGTTTGAGTCGGTGGATAGTATTTCTCTTTCTCCCCTATCTTTTTCTTTCAATTTCTCCTCCTCACTTTTTTAATTAAATTTTGAAGAAAAACTGAAGATTACGGTAAAATAGGAAGTAAATAAATGCTTGAAAAAAAAACCAAAAATTACGGTGAGATGTGAAGGAATAAACTAAATAAGAAAAATAATGAAAATGAAAACTTGAGAATACTCATCAAATATACATCTTTGGCACTTAATAAAATTGAAAACATCCGACTGATAAGTATCTGTGCTTGAATGGAAGGGAAAGAGAACGGGAAAGATTACATCTATCAAATGGTAGTGTAGTATATCCTCACAATCTCATGCTATGGAAATATTACCACTGATAACTGTACTTTTTAAGAAGTGACGTATGGGAGAGTGCATATTCAGTGCTTACAAAGTGTTAAATTCAACTAAATGAAACGTTCCTGTCAGTACTGGAAAGAAATGAAAAAATGCCCAACTATCAAGAAAATATTTGTCTGTAAAAGAAGGGAAATCTACGTGAAAACTTTCAGCGAGCATCCGTGAATGACGAGAGTTTTAGAACGCCCAAATTTAACTAAGATTTTTGTAAATCAAAGAACACTCAAAGAACACTTCGTAGTGCAAAAGGCACTCATTTTCTGATATGATTCTTATTATTCATCAATGGTTGCCAGAGATGTCAAGGTAAGAAAAGCAGAAAAGAGTTTGATTAATGAAAAAATGTACCGTTACATCATTCCCACCGATGCTTCATTAATGTTGGCATGATAATGAATTCCAAATCATTAAATATTCATGCAATATAATCATTAATGTTGGCATGATAATGAATTGCAAATCATTAAATATTCATGTAATCATTATTATGCTCAATGTAATCATTATTATGCTAAATTTCCTTTAATCTGATCATTATATCGAAAATCTTGCTACTTTTCTCCTCAATTCTCATAAAACGATGGGACTGAAGAAAACGAGAAAAGACGAAAGTGAAGCCAAACTGGTCAGTGGTAATGTCAAGAGATAAGGGTAGTGATGTCCTAGGAATAAGAATATCAAAGTGATACAATCCAGACGGCAAAGTTTCCCTCATCGATTTGGTATTAGTTTCGAGAAAAAACTGATAAAGTTCCATCAAAAACTGACAAATGAAGATCAGTGTAAAAAAGAAAAAAAAACAAGTAGAAAGATTAGAGAGAAAGGAAGATGATGCACTACTCATTCTTCATCACCGGTCCTTCCCATTTTCTCAAATAAATGTGGGGACGCGAACAGACGGCGAAGTGGGAGAGCTTCCATCTTCCATTAGCTTATCCAAAGCACAACACATAGACCAATCGAGCGGGAATGCTTCGGGTCATTTCATCATATGATCTCTCTGTCCGCCCTAATCATGTTATCTGTTTGTTGCAATTGTGTTGTTGTAATAATACATAAGCCATCATTTAAACACTAGAGGGAATTCAACTCAAATTAATGGCAAAGCTATTGTAAGGAATATTATAATTATTATAAAGAATGTCCGATCGATCAATTCTTTTTTGGACAACTTCCATATTGGATATGACAACCAATTAACTTTTCAGAAGATCCACTGCTTCACACTTCACTTTTTGCCCATAGGCAGCTAAAAAATTAGTTTTCTCAACTATTCATTATCTTACACGGATGAATGAAGGGAAAACAATGAGAAGAAAAAAAAAAAGGAAAAGTCTGAACAAGCTTGATCGTTGACTTTGAGCAAGAAATCAAGGAATGGCAAAAGTTTAAATGTAGCAATTGATTTTGTTATGAGAAGTTCAAAAATGACAGCAATTCTTTCCGCTGCTATTGCATACATTCAAAATGCTGCCTGATTGAATGTCTCTGATTTGAAAAAGAAGACAAAAACTTCCAAAACCACTCGAGTGTAGTTTTTTCCTTTAAGAAATTTGAATGATTAGTTACGAAAGTAAGTTCACTGAAGGGACAAAATATGTTTGATCAGAGCAATAAAAAATTTAACTTTTCAGAGAACATTTTCGTTTGCTTTTAATATTCAATAAAGTCAAAAGCATCCATCAACGGTTCGAACGTATGAGCATAGCAACTCTTTCCTTCGATAGACGAAGTTAACTCGTGCCATTTTTGGTTCGAAGAGATCAGTGCTAAATGATTTAAAACGATGGACAAATAATCTTCCAGTGCCAAATTTCTTCCAAATTACACTAATAAAACTGATGTTTTGTGAGGTTCACTCTCTGCTCTACACATGTCATCACATATTTATTCATGTCTTGTTTTCTTTGCTGAATGAAATAGATGATGCATGGAATCTCTGATTTTAAATCTTTATCGAGATTCTATCAAATTTTGGAAAAAAACTTCAATTTTATAATATCAAGATGAAAGAAATGTGGTCGAAGCAATGACACTTTAAATAAAAGCACTAACTTTCAGAAAAATGCAATCAACCAGTATGTTTGTTTCATTTCTGAAATAAAGACTCGAGAAATAAAAAACCAATTTTAAGCTTGTTTACAATATTTAAATAATATACGATAATGCAAGCTGGTAAAAAATGGTTCTAGATTCATTGTGAAAGTAGAGTTTTGGCCTGATAAAAACAGTTGTATGAAAGCGACTCATTTTCAGATTCAGAACCTTACTTTGACAATATTAGTTTGACCATCTCCTTTGATGAAAAGCTGCAACAAAACAATAGAAGATCTAAGCAGGAATAAAAAGGTGAAATACAAATACACACAAGAAAAGTCGCGTTAAGAAACTTTACTATAAATACTCTTGATGAAGGCCATAAAAATCTCAGCCAATGTATTCAGTCTTCAGAAATAAAACTTAAAATACTAATACAATTTGATAGCATTATATATAGGAGATTACCTTTCCATAAATTAATGAAAAACGACTTTTCGGTGCAGATTTTTGGAGTCAAACAATATTTGCAAAGCTGGATAACGAATAAGGCAAAGAGTGGGACGGACCGGAAAAGTGAATTGATTTCCACCGATTAAATATGATTTCCTGATTGTTTACTGTTTATAACAAGCATTAAATGGCTCTGTAAGGCAAACAACCAAAATGAATAGGAGTTATGTTACAAATTGTTATGTAAATAATAACAAGTAAAAGAATCACAAACTGGAGATAAAATGAAAGCGCTATCAAAATCTTAATAACCTCCTAGAAATGAAAGCGCCATCAAAATCTCTTTAATAACCTCCTAGAAAATTGAAACCCAAAAACAGATGGGCTTCACTGAACTTCGTTGGTCACAATAATCAGCAGAACAAATTTTGTCTCGGATCATTTAGTATCTCAATCCGAAATCGAAATTTAATTAAATTATGAATGAATATCACTGTATTTAGCAACCAAACATTCTCTCTCAGAATATAGGCAATTTGATTCAAAAGCCTGACTGAAACTATCAATAATATATATCAGTACCCACACTTTGTATGAATCAATCAAGAAGAAGCTTTAAACCTCAGAGAATAAGCATTTTCAGAATAATTCAAAGAACCAGGTGCACTAAGTTGGTTTGATATCCCTGAAATGTTTGAGATGTTCCGACCAACATCAAAATTGAATCTCCCTAAAGTTTTGTGGTTATTAGGATGACTCAGTTTCGACATAGTAACTATGCAACAAGTGTTAACGGAATATGCTATCCGGAATGTTAACCGAATGTTGGCATAAATAATTTTAATCTCTGATAAAATTGTTCATATCAATATTCGGGCGTATACAAATTGTTCGTATACAATGTTAATATAAACAATTTTAATCCCTGATTAAATTTTCGTTAACTGAATATTGATATGAATAATTTTAATCAGAGATCAAACATTAAATCTAGCAACTTTTTCGTAAAAGTGTGGAAACAGACCACACAGCCAAATGCCGCAAAAGCTTAGATACTCTAGAACGCATGATCTAGGACACTAATAATCTGGTTATCCATTGAGATCAAAAGCAGTTCCAAAATTAAATATCAGAAATGTAGTACTTCGAATTGTGCAGTGTTCAATCAAGAAACATAGCAGATGGAAAATTTTAGATTTTATCGTAAGCAAACGGAAATTACAATGAATGTACTTGTAGTGGAATGAATTTGACTAGATAAAATTACTGCTATAAAAAGAAATAACTTGAAATAGCGAATTCGTGTTAACAGATGATAGAATATTATATGTTCAAATCGCCAGATGAAACCTAACTACAAAGCAGTGAACAAAAGATGCTAAAGAAATCAATAACTGAAAAATATTTCAGGTTGGTATTAATCAAAACTAGTGCTCATAAATATTACGACTCTGAAGTGAATTTAAGTCCTGCTATCATTCCAAATGGATAAAATGCCTACTGAAATTTAAAACTACGAATTTTTTTGTAAGACTCCTCTACCTTTCAACCGGTCCCAACATCAGATTATTTGAATTATCTATTTCAATAAATATCTTCGCAGTCACAATACTCACGATTCCAATATTTGTAAGTGAACAACCACAACAGCTGATCTTTCGAAATTATATGCACTTTTTCAAACCATCTAAAAAGTAGTACAGAAATCAGATCGAACATGCAAGTGCTTGAAAATCAATATTTTAATCCAAAAATTTTCCACTTCAGATGAATGGTCAGCAAAGACAGTAGTTATTGATTGGCACTAAATTTTCTCTCGTGTAGTTTTAGACTTACCTGGGCAGTTTTTCTTTTGTCTTCTTCATTAAAGCACGAGCTTGCCTTTGCTTAACTTCTAGACGTTCTTTCTCCTTTTCAGCCGCTTCTAAAGAAGGAAAGAATTTAGCTAAGAAAGCTAAAGTAGCTGAAACTTAGTTAAATGGTAAATAGTTAGATGTTGTTACTATGATATAAATAACTGAAGTTTTCAAAAGAGGTCGCGTAATCACAATCTTATTTTCTAATGTGCATAAAATGACAAATATTTTGGAAATATTTATACAAATCCGCATTGCAATATGTTTTTAGAAGGACAAATGCCAACCTGCTTGGCCTGCTTCTAACAAGCGTATGTCAGGTCTTCGTCTACTATCAGTCGGAGGTAGCAAGTCCGTTATGCCAGATGGATCATTTAAAAGAAATGTGAATGAAGTAAAATTATACATCTGAAAATATTTGGTTGGAATATTGACTACTTTAAATAAAATCAGCTCAAAAAAGAAAAAAAACTTGAACGAGAATACTCTCATAGACACTTGGATTAATTCAATTTTCGAAAAATGCTTACTGCAGATGAATTCGAAGGTCGAGGACGACTCTTCCATATCAATTTCGATCCTTGAATTAAGGGTATACCTTCCTATAATTTCTACTTCAATATTTTCCGGTAAAATGGTATAAAGGTTTTTCAATCTGCTTCAAAAGATATCGATGAGTATAAAAATAATAAAATAACTTAGGTGAAAAATAAACCTTACCGGAGCAGAAGAATTTTGAAAGAACCGTTTGCCAATTTCCAACCAGTCATCGAAACGGAATTCAAAGTTATTAATTTCACACGTGGCAAAAAATGCTGTCCAGTTCCCATATATTGCTCTTAGAGTTTTTCCTCTGAAACTTGTCATAAGTTTGCAAGACTTAACAAAGGCAAAAAAAAAACATGGTTTCAAAGAGTAATTAGATGAGACAGCAAAAATCTTATTGATTCGAATTCAGAACTATAAACCAACTGCTTTGATATGCATCCCTGAAAGAAGGTACTCTGTCTCGAAGGCCCGTTATCGCTATTTTTAAAAGACAGCTTACATTCGAATCCTGTATTACATTGTACATGAAGATCCCCTTCCTGGAAAAATATTTAGTTCATATTAACTAAGATCATTTTAAAACTGGTAAAAGTACAAAGATACTGTATGTGACAAGATTTGGCAAGAAACTATCGCCGCTTTGAAGACAGAAGTCTGTGAAAAATCCAATATATTAGAAATATATCGTACATAACCATGGCTCCAAATCATTTTTTGATCAGGGACGACTTTGACTTTTTTATTTGCAGCAGGGACCACGAGGTTCAGAAATAATAAATTCTGTCAATAATAGCAATTATTTTAGAAAGAGGTTAGTAATACCATTTATGTAACTTATAAGATTTTGAACTGTTGGAAAAAGTGCTAATGGAAAAGAGAAACAAACTCCAGAAATCTGAAAAAAAAATTTAACCAAAACTTTTCGCGTATTAGTTTATCAAACATTGATGAGAATAATCCTCGCCTATTTTCTACTCAACTGCGCCACTGCTCTCGTGGATCGTTTGTGATCCCCGGATTACCGGTTGGGAACTACTGGTACATAACTTACCAATTGTATATACATTTGTCCCATAACAATATTATGAATCGTTACGTTCAGTGTTTTCCATGTATAAGTTTCATTATGACTGAAAAGAAATAACACAATTAGAATAAGCAAATAATAGCGATTACTTTCGAAATAAGTTAGCAATACCATTTGTGTAACTTATAAGGTTTTGAACTGCTGGAAAAAATGGAAAAAAGAAAAACGAACTCCAAAAATTTTAGCTGAAAACTCCCTGATGGTTGCACCTCAATACATGTTCCCCAAAATTTCAATCGTGGTGAAACAACACCATCAAATTCATAACTTTTAGATTCAGTATGAAAAGCAGATTTGGGTGGGTGGTGGCTTACTTGTTCGGCAATGAACCGATAACCACTTTCTTCACTTCTGCAAAACTGGAAGATTAACACAAATGCAAAAAAATAAGCAGAAGACAAAAATGAGCACTTTTTCATTTGTAAAAGCTCTTTAGTTCCTCAAGTTTGTTCTCTACTGAATACTTTTATTTTCGCTGTGAACGAAAGGAAAGATATCTTCTATAGCACAGCTCACTTAACAGTTTGAAATATATTAGTATTCTTGAGATGGTAATTTATGTACTAAGACCCTACCAAAAATAAGGACGATAAAATTTTCTGGAAAATTGATTACTGCACAATATATGAAACGTCATGTTTATCTGATTATAAGGGGAACCTATAATCTATTTCTTCGGAAATGGACTGGATGACGAAGAGATTTCTTCACCTTCAAATTCGTTTTTATAAAGAACTTACCGATCCAATTCATAAGTTTCAAACCACAAGGGATTGAACGGCTTTGATAGCCGCATATAATTACATGAAAGTGATGAAACAATGAATGCAGCAACATACTGTAACAGATCTACATTGATTAAGAAAGCTTGTTAAACTACAAAAGCTCGCTGAACTACAAAGCTTGTTAAGTTACAAAATTTCAGTATTACAGCGCTGTGATCCCTCTCAAATCCAGAGTGTGAATAAAATTGTCAAAAAAATCATTTGCATGAAAAGATCTTCATATGTCAATTCTGCTAATCAAACGGAGCTCACATGTTTGCTTTGAATTCCAAGAGGAAACTTTTTTCATGAAAATTTGACACGAAAAAAACAACAATCTATATCAAATTGTCAGTATCTTCAAAATTTGCTCGAATCTTTTCACCTCAAATCTTTCAATAGTATCTTCACATTTACTTGCTTTCTCTAGTAATTCTGCATACTCCAAGTATTCAGCAAGACGCTGCAGGAAACTAAGTGGTTCATTGAAAACTACTGGCACAGAAATTCGCGTTAAATCCTGAAAAAGATCTAACAGTTATGCTGTTACTGAATGTTAGCTGAGGATTTCTGACTCAACTAAACACTTCAAACTTATATCCTACAACATACGTATTTCCGCACATGATGAAGTGCTTTTTTTATCATTGAAAGATGAAATTAAGGGCTAAAAAAAAGTGATCAAATGAATACTTCGTACCTTCCCCATGCATTTTTTGAGCACACTCCATATGCTTAATTCACTTTTCGAAACCATCGAGGCCGGAAGAGTATCTCTCCAACTGTGTACGCTATCACCACCACTTAGCTTACTAATTTCCGCACCAGCAGCGTGGTCTGAAGCTGCCATGTCTTTGGGCAAATTAAATCAATAATAAGGTCAGATTCCTTTTAAATGGTCATGTAAGACAGGATTAGTTGAATCTCCTGAAATGGTGGCATTCACAATACCCATCTCCTTGCCAAATTATCAATGGTATAAAACAAAATTCCACTACTGAAACAAACCAAGTGAACAATTTCTTTTTTCAGAACAATTTCATTCTTCGTTATTTATTTAAAAGTGTTTGAAAACAACAACTATGTACGCTTAGTGACGTACTTACAGTCGTCTATATATAACAAAATATACTTCGCGAGTTAATGTTCCTCTTCTTCCTTCCCTCCGATTTCGATTCTCATCCACATTGTAAAATGAAACTGTCAATTTCATGAA
The DNA here is from genome assembly GCF_000183805.2 of Loa loa. Taxonomy (NCBI): domain Eukaryota; kingdom Metazoa; phylum Nematoda; class Chromadorea; order Rhabditida; family Onchocercidae; genus Loa; species Loa loa. The sequence continues at coordinate 321,518 of NW_018108187.1, read as the reverse complement.
ACGTGGCATAGCACCTATACGCAACGATCCGTTCGAGCTGAAGGGTTCGAGGGTTTATCTTTGTGGTTAGTGGAGATTGGGTGTGTTGGAGTAGAGACATAACAGGGATGGGTGGGGGTGTTGGAGGTTTATGAGAGAGCGTGCCATTAGGAAGTTAAGGAAACGTAGTGTAATGATGACAGTGATTAAGATTGAGAAAGAAGATAGAGAAGGAGAGTTTAGCAAAGGTTGATAAACATATGGAAGGGAAGTTTTGTGGTTAAATATGTAGACATTGGACCTCAGGTTGAGGTCTTTAGCCTCAGTCGTTATTTGACTGTGGTAGAGATATCGAGATGCTCCTTTTAGTGGTTTTTCCTTATTTGGATTTTTAATTTTTCTTATTTATCAAAATTGCGTTGTTAGAGAATTTTGCCCAGCTTCTCTGCCGTCTCTTTTTTGCAGGAATCGGTCTTTTCTTTTTTCTTTTTTGATTTTTCTTTTTTTTTTGTTATATCTGATAAGAAAAATTTCGCGCAAGTGAAACGTTTGGCCCACGATTTGATTTAATTCGACTTACTTTTCTCTTTCATTTACGTTTTTGTATAAAGTTAAACCAGCGACTAATGAGAAGTGGCATATTCCAGGAATGGTGGCATCAAGATGGATAAGGATAACACGAGTTGCCCGTTCATATCCCCGTTGGGTATGGAATAATTGGCCCGTACATGTGAGATTTTTGTTGTCTACCTTTTCCATGACTGACAAAAAGTGCTATAAACACTTTAATCGAAATAATTGAGTGGAATCATGTAAGCGATGGTTCAGCAGACTTCTGCTTCACTATAGTTATTTTCAAGCAATCATATTTTTGCACATCAGCGTTTAAGAAAGATACACAGGCTTGCACACATTTCACTATTCGCATCACTATTGATGGTTGTATAAAAACATGCTTGATTAGTCAAACTGCTTTAATTTTTTATTGTGTTTGCAGTAAGATGAATTATCTTAAGACGGCTACTCAAACGTTACACTTTATTTTTTGTAGGACATTTTAAACTTTCATTTTAAACAAAGTAGTCTCTTTACAGATTTCGAATAGTTAATATCAATTTTTCAATTGAGTCATTTCAGTTCGTTGGTGTTGTATTTTGTTTTGTTCCGATGACTGTTGTTGTCATCTATGATATCTTCAAGTACGGCTTGGGATATGATTGTGAGTATTTCTTTGAATTAAATTTTGCTGGATGATAAAATAGCTTTTATATTATTCGAGGGAACACACTGACTTTTTGTTACGCGGTATATCAAGCTTCACGTCGGGCACATAAATATTATTTACCACAGCATTGCATAAATCTACTCAAATTGTCCTTCAAGCTGTTGTAAAGTGTTGGATTCGTATTTTTTACATCGAGCCAAGAATTTTTGTTCTTTTATATAGGTATTGTTAGTCATCATAAAATGGAGAGTGGGAAGAATTAAAGTGCCATAGTTCATGTAACATTTCAGTATATTATGGACATAACTCTGTTGTTCATCTTAGTCATGAAGAATTCATAACGTTGTTAAACGTTGACGCTACAAATAGTGCTAAGATCTTAGATCTGTTTCTGACTTTTTTTTTCAGTTGACTGCAGCAATACCTTAAAGCAGTACACTTATTGCATTTATTATTATGTTTTATTTTCAATAATTTTCAGCTATGCCTTATTATCGGAAATATTACCATGTCGTGCGCCCTGATGATCCTATTGCTGTACAATGGAGACCGCCTGAAGTTGGTTTGAAAATTCTGTTGATTAGTTTCAAAAGAGATTTTGAAGATTAAACCAGAGAGCTATTGAATTAACAGCTTTTTTCTTTCCTTGCACATTTCTTCATCATTCTTTTCGTTTAAGAAGTTTTATTTGTATCAATATTCTTGGGATTTAAGGCGGTAAAATTTTTTGGGTTTGAAAAAAAAATCTTAAAATCTTCTAGGACTACCCAGCACCATTTGAAACGAACCGCGCGAATCGTTGGCCAACTTCCTACTGGAAAGATTATGGATTTGGCTTGAGAAAATGGAAGGACTAAGTCACTAAGGTCAACGCAATATTTGCAAGCTTTTCAAATAAAGCCAACATTCTGCATAGCTCATTCGCTGTCCAAAATTGATTATTGTATAATTACTGATCATAATTTTGATCTGTAATTTTGGCTTTTAATAGGTTTCTTCAATCAATTTATATTATTTGTTTAGAATGTATATAAAGATTCACATTTGCTTCAGGCTAGTGATGCTGGATATTCTTTTTTTGAAATTGTTAAAATCATAGTTTGCACGGACATTATCTTACTCCTCATGATACTCTTTGGTACTAATATTGATAGCACGGGGCCATGCGATTATAATCAACAAGTCTTAGTAACCTAGACTATTTGCTTCCGGTTTGATCATCACTTCATCAAAGAATTATACCTTTCGTAAAGCATCTGTTTTTTTTTTTTCTCCTTGTGTAATGCTCGAAAATACGATATAATCATTGATTTTGGTCGGGAAGTTACTTGCTAGTAACGGAATTTTCATATTTCTTAAGTTATGATCGCCTCGTTATCTGTAAGTCTTTTTTCAAATCTTTAAATTTATCGATGAAAAGACCCATGTATTGCAAACGTTGCGACCACACTACGCAGTATATTCTGGATTTCTTGCCTACTTTTCTTTGCAGTAACACTTATTAAAAATTTGGGAAATGATTTTCGGAATCAATTTCTTTCAGTATATTCTTGTTATTTACAAAACAGCACTTTGTCGCGATAATTTTAGTTGTAACACTTACAGACTTTTTATTCCGTAAGTTATTGTGTGAAATTAGCCTGCGTATGTTCTTTTTTGTTCGTCATTGGAAATTCTTCAGCTGCAGTAATTCGCTGGGTTTTTTGTAATATTTCATTCTACAGATAAATTTAGAGAAAACTTAAAGACTGGTTAAGATAGTTGATTGTTTGCAAATGGCAAAGGAAAGGACAATTAATATAAAAGTGGTATGTTAACGGCCAATCGTAGATAATCATTAATGATATAGCAACGTCCTCTACAAAACGTTGCTACTAATGCTGTTAATGCTACTGTCTTCACCACCTCCACCTCTTCATAAAATATGTTACAATGCGCATCCTCCCACATCAAACCGTAAAGTGTCCCCTAAAAGGCGTGACACTTCTCCTCCGCCCTCTTGATATTTGTTCTGTTGCCATCCTTCGCTTTTTGATGCCCATAATCGTTTTATTGGGCTTCATCTGGTTATATATAATCAGTACTGAAACGAGAGCCACTCAGGTTTGTTTTACCGTAAAGTTGGAATTTGAGCAAATCTTTTGAAATTCGGTGTATTACTGCTAGGTGATTTCTCACTAGCTTCGGACTAAGTTCCTATTCCTAAAACTTTACTGGTAAAGTTTTATTCTAGAATTTAATTTAAAAAGGGATGAGCAATATTGTGAGCGTTATATATAATATTGCTCGTCGATTATTTACACCCTGATCTCAGCCAAATGAGCAAAGGTCGGATCGGGAACTCCTTCATCATTTCTCTCGAACTCTCATTATCATTATTTGCCGTATTCTTCATAACTGATGTAATCTTTTTTGAGTATTTTCCAAATGGTGCGAGGAATGGCACACGGTGGCTATATGTCGAATTTTTCGACTGTCCGTCGATTCTTAAAATCAATGCGAATACAATTCGAGCAGCGTTAGCTCGCTGGATCAACGAAGAATGCGCTACAGCTATTCAATGTAATCTTGATAATGCGCTGGAAATGGAAAATGTATTGGTTGGTACTATTTTCTGCGGTACACCAAGTAATTTTATTACATTCCTTGTGCTAAGGAATGCTACTGCTCATGCATCTCTGCAAGGTTATCATTTATACGTCTTATTAAAATGATCAGTTAGGATTAGTTTTCCAGTATAAAACTTTCTTGAAATTCCTCGTTCAGAGAATTTAACATTATCGGTAAAGTGATGCAGAAAGTACACCATTTTCTAACAACGAATAAGCGCTTTAGTGTCTTGCAGAAGCAACTGTAGTATTTTTGCAATTTCTGTAGTTTTCTAAATTTCGGAATTTTCCAGCCAATCATCTTGATTTGAACATCGTCGGTAAAGTAATACAGTCCAGGGAACACTTATTGTCTGTGTTACTTCATTCAGACCTGAAACTTGTCACAATACGAATGTTCGATGTAGAGAAGGAGCGTAATTTTACGAGTGATGCTGGTAGTCTATGCGGTCATCTATGCTGGTTTTGTCTTGTAGTTTTGTCGTTTATTGTATTTGTTGTTACATTTTTCATTATATGTTTTATTCAGAGAGGTTCCGTGAGACGCAAGTCAATAAGTCCTAATCATTCCTTATTGGCACTACAACTCCTTCGGAATTAGATCAACGGATTTTCGTTAGCATTGTAAATTAGTGAATAGAGTGAGTCATTAATGATAATGCCTAAACAAAAAGAACTCATAATCGTGATGTTTCGTTTCATTCATAATTACTCTTTGCTAACCTTTTATCGTGTAACTTTCATGTGAGCTGTATAATGCATCTGAATTCAGTGATTAAACTAATATCGAAGTCTTATATCTGAAATTTGTATGAACTTGAAGACTTAAAATCTAGGCATCAAATGATGGAAAGCGAAAACTGAGAAGTTAGCGACCAGTCACCTTCATAATCCTTTTATTTTTTAAAGCATAATGGAATTCTAATTTTTCAACCGATTTTAACAAAATTTAAAGTGAATTTTCTTGATTGCAATCTCATATTGTTAGAACTGTTTCTGCTAAGATCGAAAATACATCACTGGACTATAGAAAAGGATAATGCGAAAAAAGTACCTGATTAGTTTGTGATCTTATCAAATGGCCTCAATCAATAACACTTAAGAAACAAAACCTTATACGACTTGCCAGATGTCTCCAACCTTACATTTTAGAAATTCATTTTTTATCGAAGTATACAATCCTTGTGCTGGCCAATTTTGAGCGAATTATTTTGCTATTGATTGTCTCAGTCAGTTCACAGTTTTGTATTTTTCATGTGATAAAATGAGTGATAAAGGAACTGACGGTAGGGATTACAGAGTTTCTCATGAGGTAATTTCAAAAAAGTTGCCAAATATGAATTCAAATTGTGTAATCCAATCTGTATAAATGCAAATTAATACATAGCGAACCATAAATGGAGAGAATTTTTTGCATGTAAAATGTATGTCTTCGACGGAAGTTATCTTTCTCCAATTGAATATAGTATATAGTACCAGGTGCATCATTCAAAAAATTGTAATTCAATCTCTTTAATTCCAGTGTCTTGCATGGCCCAGTCCAAGTTCTGAAAGCGAACTGATTCATCGAAACTACCGTTCCAAGCTGTTGGTTCTGTGCAGTGCCTCTTAAATACAAATTTGGCATTTCCTGATATATAAACGGTGCTGCAAATTAGTTGTTTTCCAAACTTATCAGATTCAAGAACTGACTTCAAAATATTATTATTGGTACATATCAGAAGCCTCTTTTAACAGCACAAGGCTATGAATCATGCTAAATGATCCGATGAGCTTAATAGTTCTGGATGGAGCTAAACAATAATTAGTGATACTTAACCTAGAAGCTCATTTATGTTTAGCGGTGTGGTCAGCTGATAGTTGTGCAAGAGTTGTCTAAAAAGCAATTGTGAGTTTTAAATTCATATGAGATAAGTTGAAGAGAGAAATGAGCACAATTGTAAGGTACGGTATTCTTTTGGGTATCAAATAGATGGACTGTGCGTGTATTGCTGTGAGATGTAATTGAGTTTGTCCTATCGACTTAAGTACATCAATTATTACCAGGTCAAGAAGTTCTCGATCGCCGGTTCGTACCTGAATTTGTTGAAATTTATTTCCAGATAGATTATTTGACATTTCAAGTTAAAAGAGGAAAACATGAGGTGGGATTTTCTGAGTTTCCAATAGAGAATGCTCTATGGCCTCCGTTCAAAAAGTTCGGACTAATTCTGTTATGTTCAAGGCCTTTTTCAAATGAATTTGCGGAGCTTCCGAATTATTAATTGATTGACATCTGACACCAAAGTAACCGTAAATTAGTGAGAACGACTTTCATCCTGAAAATGACCATGAGAAATTTTGTTTATAAAAAATGCATTATGCTAGAATTCAAATCAAAGATCGGCAGGTACAGAAGGACCTGGATCTTTTAAAATGATTTTTTCTTTTTTGGTATCGAAAAATCATGTTGAAAGCTTTTTTATCGCCCGCATCTTACATAATATTTGATACGAAATAATTGACTGAGTAGTTTATAACTTGAAATTGAAAAATAAAAAGTAGCGGCCTAACCAAGATCACTATTGTCGACTAGGTAGATTATTATGCTACTGTCTAAACACATTTTTTTATGCGTCCGTTTTCGAGATTCACTCTTGCTCGCAATTTCTCCCTGGACAGTTTGCTGATCTATTCTTCAAGTGTCATCCAAATGGAGACGAAATTTTTTATCCGTTGAGTGTTTGATAATAGTAGTCGCAATCTTATCATTACAATGGTAAAAAAAAAATTCAAAGAAAAAAAAAATAAACGGACTTAATATTTATTGAGAAGTTGGGGACGCATAAGCACAAACAATTACGATAACTATAACATAAAATAATTTAGCAATGCAGCGATGCATCAACGCCAAG
>NW_018108187.1:293886-314392 GCF_000183805.2 Loa loa | reverse complement strand
TTATTATAGACAGTAGCATAATAATAGATTAATAATAGAGGTAGATTATTATGCTACATTTTTTTATGCGTCCGTTTTCGAGATTCACTCTTGCTCGCAATTTCTCCCTGGACAGTTTGCTGATCTATTCTTCAAGTGTCATCCAAATGGAGACGAAATTTTTATCCGTTGAGTGTTTGATAATAGTAGTCGCAATCTTATCATTACAATGGTAAAAAAAAATTCAAGAAAAAAATAAACGGCTTATATTTATTGAGAAGTTGGGGACGCATAAGCACAAACAATTACGATAACTATAACATAAAATAATTTAGCAATGCAGCGATGCATCAACGCCAAGAACTGAGAAAGGTTTCAGTTTTTAACTAGAATTCACCGTTTAAAATAAACATGCAGATCGTATAATAGGTGATTTGTCATCAGTTACTGAAACGAAAGATGACCAATACTCACACGATGATATTCTCTCCTGTATGGTTCTGTAATATGTATGCGTGTTCGCAAAAAATGAAATGATACTTCCATTTCATTTGATCCGTGATAAGATCCCAGCATCACTTTTTTTAGAATTTAACTATTCACAGTCTCCTGAACTCCTGAACAAAACATTGGCAATCTTAATGAGGAAAGTTTTCTTTTTTTCTTCGGAAAAGATATCGCATACAAAGAAGGATAAATCTGTCGAACTTAAGAACCTTCATGGGAAGTAGTATACCATTCAGTAACATCTAGAAAATATCCACCACTTGATCTTAAACCTGGTAAGTACAGAATTCGTGTTCGTCAACTTTTATGCCATACGTTGCCCATGATACAGAAAAGATTCTGTGTCAGGTAGTTGTTGTCTTCCTGTCTGTTACAAATCTATGCATTAACGAACACAAAATAAAATATTTTCAAATCTCATGTTCAAAAGATTGGAAAAATTAGCAGCTAACAGAAAAACTCAAACAGTTTATAATCTACCATGATTGCATTCTGCTCTTATCGATATTAACCACAATTTTATTAGTAAGCATGATTATGTACGACCTCCAAAATTCCTGTTTTCAAAGACTGAAAAATCCAGTCAAAAAGTTAACAGAAAACGATGACCAAAGAAACGTCGTATTTTGAATATAATTTTTAAAGCAAAAAGCATTCTTCAAACTCATTAGTTGCTTTTTGCAACACTGAAACGAAATAGTAAAAAATATATATTGTACCAAACAAAAGTGCAAACAGAAATAATCTCGGAATACAAAAAAGTGTAAAAAAAATAGTTGCAAGTCAAGGGAAAGACTTAAAAATTTCAACTTTGGTAGAAATGTTTACTTTTTCAAAAAGATAAGATTTCAAGTGGACAATGCTCCACATTCCGTACGATTCGCTAGAGGTGTTTTTCCATTATACTTCAAGTAATTTCTGCGTACTGAAAAAAGAATGTTTACTTTCTCAAACTATTAAAATATGTGAATACAAGGAGTAATAATTTCCAACATAAAACAATTTTGAGGTTACTACATTAAAACCTAATAAAAAAAAACTAAATTGACTAAACTGACTATAAATCAAACTAAGCAAATATGAAAGCAGGTCAAGAGGAAAATTTAATGCTTTGAAGCTTTATAACTCAGCAACTAATGAGTTTAAAAAAAACACTAAAGAAACAAATGGCTAAAGAAACTTTATGACGCATCGAATTATACGTTACACTGGTAATAAACGCTGACGTCACACGTCACTCGCTTCAGAAGCTATGGTACCCACGTCAATAAATCAACATCTGAAAAAGGAAAAATAGTGGAAATAGTATTTGCTGCCTGCCAATATTTGGCATATTTTCGGTTTTTGAAATGTAGGCAGTGTGCTTCCTCCCTAGAGAATTATTTTTATCAAGACATAAAACGATATATATTTGAATCCTTACATTCTTCACTGATTAAGTAATCCAGCACAAGTCCAAAAAATGATTTATGTAATTTTGCTTGGATATTACCCGATTGGAAATACCTGAAATATAAAGATAAGGAATTTCAAACATCACTTCCCTTAACAGACGAAAAACTTCTCGCCAATATTAAGAAATGAAAAAATGAAGCAACAGAAGCAAGAAATAATACCATCCCAAATGGAAACCGCAGCTAGGGCACACACCAACGGTCCACTCATAATTCGGCCACCAAGTATCCGCTAAGTAAGACTGCAAAACAATATTTTTTTTCTGCATGGGTGATGTTTAATCAAATATAAGAAACAGAGAATGATTATCCAGATGTAGCATTTGGATGCATGACAATGACTGAAACTTTCGATAAGATGTCTCAGTGGGAAGTTTGCGAAACAATTCCGGTGCATCTCACATTATTCTAATTTTATTTTGCAGTAAATATCCCAAGAATGAGAGAAAAATAGTAAAAAGCATCTCAGATAAGCAAAACAATCACTGATGACCTTTTTATCTTTTAAAAAACCATCCAAAAGTAATGATATGTGGGGACGAAATTTCACGATTTGCTTACCTTACCTGCAAGTTTCAGTTCAGCGTTTGAAGCGGTTATCACATCGAATTTTTCAGCTGCAAGAAATTAAATAGAAAAATGATAAACTAGGAAATGATACGCTGAATATAATCCATGTTTATTTCTCCAAAATATTGTAAAATTTAGAAAAAAATTTCGAATTGAACAGTGGTTTGCTGACTTCTTATTCCACCCACATGATATACTTTAGACTTTGATTATCGAAGGGTTGCGACTACTTCTAATCGTCTACCTGCAGACAAAATCGAAGTTCTAAACTGCCAAAAAGAAGCATTTCTTGGTTTGTCAAATAAAGCGGAATATGCACGAAATTATATGGAAGCCTATTGATTCCTACGTGAATCTCATAAGATTTAAACGTACGGACGGCATTTTCGAAAACTTGAACGAGTTGATTGCGGCCCAAAATAGTCATGTTATATGAACGTATAGCTTTCACACTCTTCTCATTGCTAAGCATCGAACCTTCGACAATGTCACGTCCGCAGTTACGACAAAGCAGTGCCACAGACCCTGAAGAGCAAGCCATTTCATGTAAATTCCAAATTATTTTAGGCTAAAGCTGAAAATACTTTGAAGAAGTAACTATGAACTTGACTTTATCTGAACTAACACCATAATTAAAAACATTCAATTCACCAATAATCAATATATGATGTTCTAAACTAAATAAAGCTCTGGACGATTAAAACTGATTTTGGGACGCTCCTAATGATGAAAACCAAATCATACCTGCAGGGACAGTTAACACAAAACACAATACCAACCATAGCAAGTACATATATCTGTGATACACCTGAAAAATAACTAGCATATTATCATTCGTTAATCAGCTTCCAATCCTCCAATCTTGCAAAGATTACCCAGTACTACCCCACTGACAATCACCACGTAGACGAAGGAACGAAATGAAAACGACGACCCGGTAGGACAATGTTGTAATGTTGGGTCGGTTTAAAATGTGGTGTTATCTGAGGGATCCATAAGAGAAATTTCAATTAGTTTGAAATAAAAAATCTAAAAGTACTGGTTAAGAAACTCATTAAAATGTCGAAATGATTTCGACTGCTTTTTCTAATTTAGTTTGCAACAAATAGACAACCTGTTTTGACAGCCAATCCATCACATGCAAACTTCATCATCAATTGCAAACATTTTAGCCATTTCAATTTAGAGATAATGCAGTGGGAAATATTTCTACTACTCATTATTGTTTCTTCATTGTACCTAATCTATACAACTATTTTAATTATCTTATGAGACTTTCAAAATTCACATCGCCTCATTCACGTTTTTAGCATTTAATTTAAATTTGACAGGTTTTCAACTTTTTAGAAAGTCATGTTACCATTGTTTATAAACTGCACTGAACGTTTGCTTCAAATGATAGGAAAAGGGTAGTTAGTATCCGTTGTACGCTGTGAAAAAGTCTGTTGTTGACAATGACGATAGCTATAACTATTCCCGATGAACATCATTACTTAAATTTTCTTGAATATTTTTGATAAATTAATATCTCTGTCATTGTTGGAAAAAAACTGAAATATTTTTAGTGTAAAAATAATGGCAACATTGTAAAAATTTTTAGGTCAATTCATGTTTTACGATATTTTAAATCAACTACACTGATTATCAAGTTCATATGCAATTGTAAAAGATTTCAGGTCAATATCGATATATTTACATGATCTTTGGGTTAATCAGTCCTAACTTCTTTTATTATTGTAAATAAACTTTTCCTATATAAGAGATATGAATTGTAAGACATTCAATTTGGATTCTCAATTAGCAACGCACAACCGAATCTCTCTAACTATATCTACAAGCATTTCATGCTCAGACAAGTAATTGGTATGATGTATTATTTACCGACATCTTTTCACTGCTTCTACTTGTATTAAGAAAATAAATATTTCGATGTTTATAAATGTTTCGGATAAACATTCATAGTTGTCAACTGACAATTCTCTTACACAATGCAAACTTTCACAACAGTTATAGTCCCTGAAGGTTCTAATGAAGAATGAATTGGATGAGGTATTAGTAACATCGTCATATTTGTAAAATGTTACAAATGATGTTAACGATTCCTCCTTATGTGACTGCGATAATTAACTTTTTTGTTACGCTAAATTTACTTACATAAACTGATTTAATTGCTTACAACTGATAATACAGTGGCTATCATCATTTTTATTGTAATTCATCCGCGGATTTTATTGTTATTTAAAAATATTCAAGATGAATTTAAGCGAGGATTTGTTCAACTTATTAAAATTCGAGTTATTTTAAGTAAATTAATTGGTAGTTAGGTGGTAATGTTCAGTTTTTATTGAATGAAATTATGTAGAGAGCAGTTGTGGCTATTGAAATGTCCGCGAAATATTCTAATGAAATCAAATGTCGAAATATTAAAAACTAATAATACAAATGAAATGGAATACTGAATCATGTCTCTCCGGATCTAACATGAATACAGCAATACATACTTTGAAATTACAGTACTTACATATAAATCTTATTGAAATAAATCATTACTGAACATCGCTTTCTTCCAAGTGACAACGACGTTAAAGATTCGATCAAAATTGGTTTGTATCCATTCGTTCCTTGTTTTTGGCTGTTATTTAACAGGATGACAATTGTCATATCGTTTCGATAACAACATTAGTAGTCGGAGGTCAAAATCGTTTAAATTCCCTTTATTTTTACCTAACTTTTGTTTTTACCATAAGTTTGTATGTATTCTTCTCCACGGATATTCCCTTGTCGCGGAGAAAGACTTGCATGCCCTAATGAGGTTGCGAGCCGTGCTGCCGGTAGCACATGCCCCCCAGTAGGGTCTATTATGCAGACAAATCTCAGCAGAAAGGTCAGATGAAGTCAAGATGGGCTCGGCAATCACCTTAGAAGAAGAACAACTCTATCTCCAAACTCGGTCAGATGGAGTTCGTTAGCCCTGTAAGGCTATCCACCTAAGCGAAGGATACTTTAACAAAACCTACTTCCTGAGGACTCCACTGTCACTGTCCTGTTTCGCTAGGTCCTGGCAGATGAATCTTAAGAATAAAGAGTGGGAGTTTCGCGCACATTGTACCTCACCTAAAAAATACACTGCGCAGGCTCGAAGGACATATTCACACTTGTACCATTTACAGCAAACATGGCTTCCTTTCCAAATCTTCATTCGCAGAGATAATGATGATATGTGTGTTAATTTGGAAGTACTAACGAAATGATATCTTTCGCTACTTCTTTTTAGCTTATATTCGTGTATTAATATTCCCCATTAAAAATTATTTTTTCACTTGCGATTTCTTACAATTTCGCATTTTCATCAAGGAGAGAGACCGAATTGAATCATTTGGTTTTAAATTAAAAAAGAAGAATATCAAAAGGATTATTCAGGGAAATTAGTTAAGGATGGAGCAGGAAAGAGGTCAGTAGTAATGTTTACGAAATAAAATATCGCATCGTTAATACCAAAGATCCTTTACAATCCCTTTTTATCAAAAAGAAAAGAAATAAAAGGAATTTAATGGTGGAAAATTGTGAAATTAAAGTTGTTTGAAATATTTAATTATAATCGAATGGAAAACAAGTTTCCCATAACTAAAATACATGATAAATCATACTTCCAATAGCTATCATTTGTATTATGAATTTAGCACAAAGAGCTTTGATAATTAAGATTGTTGGGAATTTCATTCTTCGAAAGCTGTCAGCAAATCGAAGACACGTTTTGTGAAGGTTGTCCCAGGAAGCCTCAACCACTAATATTCTAATCAAATCGTACATCAAACAATTCCTAAGCTTTACTGAGGTAAACTTCTTTCATTGTCAGGAGCCTAGAAATCATATCGATTGAGTGAAATAACTATTATTAATTCCTTTATGTTGATTATATTTTAAGGAATCGTGCACAAAAAGTAAAACCAACTGCGCTTTTCCACTTTCTAAATTTTTTAACCAAAAAGAATGAGGACAGCAAACAGGAAAAATGTCCGCCTGACAATATCCTATTACTCAATGCTGTTGGACAGATGTAAATTACAGAAGAAAAAAAAATGTTCTTAAAGTAAAGGTGTTTATGTTTGTTACAAAACAAACAACATGAGACCGGAAGGACAAAAATAAGAAATTGAATAGAGAGGAGACAAGTAAGATTTCGTTGATATCCATATCCGTCGTATTTGCGGAACCTTTGCAACACTTCATTTGTTGAGGATAACAGGAAAGAATTTAGAGGGGAATGTTGACATCAAGTTAGGTGACTCGATTCTCTTTAGGTTAATAACGTTTTGTGTTCCATAAAATTTTTGAAATGATTTCGGAGATGAATCATTGATGGAACCGCTTGAACATTTGTATAAATCAGCTGTACTGAATGATCAAAAGCAATAGTAATTTGTAAGTAATGTGAATGGTTTCAAAAATGAAATAAAAGACGGTGACATGGTTGACAACAGGATCAATAATAACTGTGGGTACAAAAAGGGTAGAATGGACCAACAATTTTTTATCATGTAGATAGACAGATATCTTGGGAACCGGTTCATCCATCAGTCAGTACAACTCAGTCATTATTGTAGTTTTGATTTGTGCGCGGAATGGGTGGGAGGAGGTTCGGGGGTGTGGGATGGAAAGGACTTGGGAGGGATGCGCGATCACTACCAATGGACTGTTTCTTCCGCATCTGCGCCAATGAGTTGTAGTAGTCAGTGCAATAGAGGATATGAAGATATAGGCAGATATCAGGCACAGTCATCATTGTCGACATTGTCAACTAGTGTCATCATTATAGTGTCCTAATCGCTGTCATCAACATCTTTATTTCCATCGTTTTCGTTTAAGTATGGGTGATAACTGAAGCTATTCGAACCAAACATTTACTCTTCCTACGGTAGCATAACATATTCTTGCTGAAGTACTTTCTTGACCGCTGGTCTGCAGTCATATATTGTCATTCGACCCGATCTACGCCTTCTATAAACAAAACCATACCAAAATTAACCGCAACTTTGCAACAGAGATCCGATGACAATCTCATCGACATAAAGATCGCAGAAGCAACTTCCGTAATAGCTTTAATCTGTCAATTGAAACGTCACCCTCAACTATTCTTTTTATTTTCGCCAACCTTTCATCATCGACATACTACTATTCATTACTGTTGGCACACTAATTAAACATTGTTGGCTGATAAAACTCCCTTGGAATCAGCAGTGCCCGTGACCTTTGACCTTTCACTTCCCTTTATATGACCTTTTGCAATAGTCACACGAGCACAAAAGCACTTCCTACTGAAAACACGATTATTGCAGGCCGCACTAAAATTTTGCATATATGCTTATTCTAATATTGTTATTCACCAATTTACAAGGTTTGTTGCGAGTTTTGACTTCTTTGAGGTGAAGCCTTAAAACTTTGTAAGGCAGCGTGATTTTATTTAAAATTGGTGGATTTTACCAGTTTGGATTTTTGAAGTCATGTTTTATAACTTTCAAATTTCTCTTTTTCGAAATTCTCTTCTCACTTATTCTTTTAATTTCCACAACTCTGTTGAACACAGATAAGAGATCTGTCTGATAAAGAACTGCCAGATGAAACGGATCGACCTGATTTTTTCAATTTGCGAATGGAATTTAATCATATATTTTGTGGGCAGAAGATGAATTGATAATTCATAAAATAGTATCAGTTATATGAAGATTTTAATTTTGCAAAAATTTGTATAAATTTCAAAAAAAAGACTACATGAAAATAGCTAAAATGACTTATAGAGAGATTTCTATGGACGACTCGAACAATGTTTCATTTTGGCTGAATGATTCAGAAGAAATTATTATATTATAGCAATTCTTGAATTCTATTTAAATATTCGAATTCTAGAAAACAATACGTTTCTTGCTTAAATAATTGATTCTGTACTGCGACAGTAACCGTAGTTGCTTGTTGTGGAGTTCT
Source organism: Loa loa (assembly GCF_000183805.2). NCBI lineage: Eukaryota > Metazoa > Nematoda > Chromadorea > Rhabditida > Onchocercidae > Loa > Loa loa. The sequence goes on along the minus strand of NW_018108187.1, from coordinate 305,903 downwards.
ACTTGAATTTATTAATCGCTTTTCATTTTCTTATTTAAATTAAAAGTATTCGAGATTGTCAAAGCTTTTTTAATGGCTTGTGGAAGTTGTTACTGAAATATTTTTTCATACTTCTCATTAGTTCCTATCGTCAAAGTACTGAGGGGTTAAGCCTAACGGCTATTTCCTTCCTTGGATGGCAGTTGCGCTACCATCTATCACTAGATGGTTAATGGATTCTATCTAACGGATTCAACTTTCCATTTTGATTACAATCATAAATTACAGTTTTGTTTTTTCTATTTTTCTTATCAATACATAGATATATCATCATTTCGAGTGATACTGCTCAAATGATAGTAGTGATTACGTCATGTGCTTGCTTGTTATCAACAATGGACTTAAAACTTGTCTAAAAGTATATTTTATTTCACCAGAGTTTCCGATTAGATTTTCATTACAGTTATTCAGTAATTTGCTTATAATTATTTCTATAGAAGAAATGGAAAAGAAGATATCTTTGCAGTGGATTGAAATAAATAATTTCCATATTTGATTTTTAATTCTTTTGTAATTATTGATTCATTTCAACAATTTATTCATACTTGTATAAGGGAAATTTTCGAGTCTCCCTGTTAGCATATCTTTCCTTTTATCATAAAAGTGCAAAAAAAGAAAAAAAATTAAAAATGATTCGTTTAGTTAATCAATTCAACCATTATATTATCAATATCAGTTTTACATTTTTTTTGAGCTTTTCTGCTGCTATAATTGCATACTGACTCATCGTTAATTGCCCAATTGAAATAAAACTGAATAAATTTTAGTTTTTGAATTAAATTCAAAAATATGTCTATTCAATTTCATTAATAATATGAATGGATCACATATGAGGAAGTTTAGTTCGTATGCATAAATTTGAATTTAATGATAATTACCATTGGAAATGACCTGAATTTTCTCAGATCTAATACACGCTTTGTAGTGTGAAGTGTACGGGTTCTTGTCATCTCACATATACATTTTTTTTTTCTTTTTAAATTGAGATGTTAGAATGTGAATGATTTGCTTTGTTATGAATTTGATAAATTTATAGCGTAAAGTGTGCCTAACTTTTTTTTCGCTGACATCGTAAAAACTTAACGATCCAATCAAAACTATTCATTTGTTTCTTTATCTTCTTATTCTATCCTTTAAAACCGCACTCTTTTGGTAAGCTTATGTTTGTTTTTCTTAACGAAAATTGAGACAAAGTTAAGTGACGCTTGTCAACATTCAAATAAAGTATAGCACTTGGTGAGTGATGTATGCAAACAAATAGTTGGCTTTAGTTTATTCTGTGCGTGACCTCTAGAGAATTCAGCTATTGGACACTCATCCTCTTCATTCTTATTATTTTCTCTTTATTATTCTTGAAACTGGAAAGCATAGCATTATACTTATCATTGGAATGGTAAGTATGGACATTTAAAGTTCAATAATTTTGAAATATCGCAATCAAATCGCAGACATTCAAAAGCGATTTAAGTTTGAAATATGTGAGAAATTTGTAGAATCTAAGGATTTTCAAGAAAAATGAACTTTTACACCATGAAAATATTGCAAGATTGGACACTATTGTAGCTTTAATTTCTACTTATCATTATAGTAATTAGTTATTACTATAATTATGAAAGAGTAATTAAAAGTTATTAAAAATAGTATTTTAGATTAATGTGAGGTTGAAATTTACAAATATCCCTCCCTTGATGTGTTCTATTTGTTCATTGCGGAAAATGTTATTTAGTGAAGTAAAAGAACATAATTAATCATCATGTTTTATACTTCAGAAGAATTACAAAAAGTATTTGATGAGTTCGATAATCTTGAGAGTTCCATACTAAATTGTTCAATCTTACAAGCAAGAATTGCCATTTTCAACTTTTTATTCACAACTAAACGGGATAGCAATGAAATTTCATCTCTTTATTATTACTGTAACTTTAATATATGACGACTAGTAAGACAAGTGATTAAGCGGTTGAGAATGAATAGGGTACCATCGTTGGAATAACGTCGTTGGCATGACAAGTGTCAAATACACTGTCATCGACTACCCGGACGTTTTTGCTATTTCGACAATAGAACTAACATTTCTGGTATTTTTTTTTTGTCGTTGCTATTATAGTTCTAATTACAAAGGACACTAACAATACTTACAAGTAAGATAGTTTCGAATTCCCTCTAAATTGCATTTCCGAATTGCTAACTATCTAATGATAAAATTCTATCTGTCACAATACTTCGTTTTAGTTCATAAATTTTAATGTTTCATTGATGCCTTATCAATCATGCGTTGGTAAGCACATGTAGTTGGGACAATTTACTTTAATCTGAATAATAGATACTGTCAAACAATACCAATCTGATGTGAGCAATACGAAAATTGGCAATTATCTGTACAGGAAGATTAATCATCGTTTAACGACGAAGAAATTGTCCTCTATCTATCTATTCATTCATTGTACAAAACCGTCTGTTAATATGTATGTATGGGATTTCAAATACATACCTGTGGAATGATTTTGTCGATTTTTGTCTTCTTTTTTTCAGAAATCATGTAATTTCGAATTGAAGAAATGAAGCAATGCCTTTATTTACCATTGATTTTATTGATTTTACCTTACCGATCACTGATTTTGTTGAAAAGATTACTTAAAAATTTGTTTCATAAATAAATACATTAAAATGTTTACCACAATTTTTCCCTTGGTTTCTCTTCCATATTGAACATTGAACTGTATATTTATGAACTGATTGTACCAGTAAACAAACTAATCTCTTGATATTTACCGATCTCATCATACACTTTTACTTCTCATCATTAATTAATCCTTTGATTTACTTACAATTCAGCATAAATGGGATGGAATGTATCGACTGTTCAAGATATCTGGAAGAGAATTTCACTTTTAATTTCTTAGATTACTGAGAAGCAGAAATATCTACTTGGAAGTTTTTCTTTCTTCTAAGTATCAGTTGTTTATTGATATATGGGAGTGCACCAAAGAGTGAAGGGAAATATAGGCTATAGGAAATATAGGGAAATATAGACATGAAATGGAAATATAGGCTTCGTTGGCTTGCTAGAGGGAGTAAACTAATGGGTAATAAAGTAATTAGTAAACAAGTAAGGAAAGAGTGAAATATTAGCAATACCGAAATTCAAATCCTAGCAAATCAATTAAACTTGATAATCTATACTTTTTATTTGAATGCAGCAATATTCAATAGAACTGCAGTTAGATTTATATCTTCCCTGGATTTTATCTCAAAATTTCTTACTAAAATAGTTCGGATATTTTGTAGTGTTTGACCACAGCACTCTTTCAATAAAATCCTTTTTTTTTTCTCTCCTTCGATTCCTGTTTCTCTCTCTTATGATCTGAAATCAAAAAAGTGACATTGGACATTTCGTTTTCATAACTAATCGCATTCAGTCGTAAATAATTCCAGAAAATTTTCATTGTTGTTCCTACTTTTGTATTATTGACAATATCACTAATGGAAGACAGAGAAGGAGACATCTGCAAAAAAGTTTGCAACAAAATTTGCTTCTTACCTTCTTGGTATCTAATTATTTAATGAAATTGTGTTAATTAATTAACTGAGAATGAATAAAATAAATTAAATTGTAATAATAAATATCGTTGTACTGATTTGTATGAGAAATGAAGGAAAGAAGGAAAATTTATCTTACTGAAATGACCAGTTTACGGTTTTCTAGCAAAAATGAAAGTAGATATTAGAATAAAGTTAAATGTTGGTAATACAAGGAAGGAGATCTTGATACAACCTTTGTTGTTATAGTAGTGTAGAAGTGATGCAGTAGAAGTATTTATGAACATATTCAACTGAATGATTTCTCAGAATTCATAAAAGTTTCATCGTATTAAATGTTTGTATGGCGCAGAATATAGCGGGAATGGAGTAAAAAAGATCAGTTGATAAGTTATGAAAATAAACTTTCACGTCACTATTTATAGGGAAGTCAATTATGCAAATATCAGTGTATAAAAGTTAAATCATTCCAAAGGTATTTGAAATTGAAACTAACATAGACTTAGGATGCATCCATCTTCTGACAAATGAACCCTTTTATGAAGATGACGGACTTTTCAGTATTGAATTTTACAGTTTTAGAATTGAACTACAAAACTAAAAGTTTAAAATAAATTGTTATAGGTATGATAATATCAATTCCAAGATCCTTCCCACTAAAAAGTTATTGTTTTGATTTTGTGCCAAGGATAAAACTATAAATTGACAGAATATTGACCAATGATAGTTATATTTTAGGCTTCCTTACACTGCGACAATGTGAAAGTAATGTATGTTTAAATGGCGCAACATGTAAAGTAAACGATCAAGACCGCAGCTTCCATTGCCTTTGTCCAGTTGGTTTCGAAGGATTGTTGTGTGAATCGGAGAAAGTTTGTTCTTTGGAATGTCACAACAATGGAGTATGTGTCTTCACAGATGTCGGAAAACCAAAATGTAATTGCTCAGAAGGTATTTGACCTTTTTTCATCCATCAGTTTGTTCTTTTAAAGTTTTCAAAATTTAACTTGAAACAATTAAATCATGCGTTGATGTATGTAGATTTCTTCACACTGCTTAATCACAGAATGTAATTATTGCCACTGTTAAAAGAGATATATCATTTCCTGTCTATTTAATTATAATCTAATTAGTCAAGTCACTTTCAGTTATCGTTATAGCCCACTTTACGATAATTTATCGTAATATAGTTTATATGGCTGTAATTACAAAGTTTTCTCATAATAACGAATGTTTGACCTTTTCCATTGAGCTCGTAAAATAACCACTTTACGGTCCATATTTTTCGGTTATCGGATCTCATTCTTCATCAGTTCTTTCTATTGGAGAATTTGTCAATATGTATAGATAAGTGTCACTGACGTCATCCCATAATTAACCTAACCGAGAGAAAATTCTGCCACGACATCTTTTATTATGATAATTGAAGAATTAAGGAAGAGAGGGAAAGGGAAATAATGGTAGAAGTTGCAGAATTTTCGGGGGAATTATGTGAAATCAGCTCAATTGACTGTCAAGTTCAAGGTTGTTCAACTAGTGAAAGGTATATTTCCTCACTGCTAACTTAATTTGAATAAAAATGACAACTAATTAAATTTACTAACTTTAATATTCTATTCATCACGACTTTGTTTCCATGCTAATGACAAAAATCCAGAAATGATGGAATTTAATTTGAGCCTGAAAGTTTACAATTTGTAGATGTGTAGTTACTGAGAGAGACAAATGGCGCTGTGTGCATGATCCATGCATTCCAAACCCATGCCAACACAATGCGACATGCACGGTGGTTAAAGTAAGTGAGAAGTTTCTGTTTAAGTAAATTTGTTCATGGCGTGCAGTCACAAACAGTGCATGCAACTGGTTTGAAGCAAATGAAAATGCAATTACTGTTCAGTATGATTAGCAATTATTTAGCTCATTTTCTGACATTATAGCATGATTAATTAGACTAGTTGCAGGATGCCTTCGAGTGTATTTGTATGAATGGATTCGAAGGTGCATTGTGTGCAAACGATATTGATGAATGTGTGACCACACCTTGCAAAAACGATGCTATCTGTATGAATACTCTTGGGTCATTTATCTGTCTTTGCAAGGATGGCTTCCGAGGTCAATCTTATTTTTCTTTTCCAACCTTCACATTTAAAATTCAGAAGTTGCAAGTAATAAAATTTTAAAATTTGTCTTTGTCCAGAAAGGTAAATATGGATCATCTTTTGGAACTTCTTGAAGAAACCTTTTCTCGTTATTAATATATCGATATCAGTTCCCTTGACTCTTTGACTTTCTTCATCTTTGGTCCTTTTATTATAGGACAGTATAGTTCCTTTTCATGCACATCATTTTCTGCAATGCTTTAATAAAATTTAAAATCAAATTCCTTAAATAACAATGAATTATTCATTTCAACTACATTTGCAGGCACTTTATGCGAAGAGAGTACGTTATGTGATCCTAATCCATGTTTAAATAATGGAATTTGTAGTATTGTTGATAACTTTTATCACTGTAGCTGTCAACCTGGCTTTACTTCTGATCGATGTCAAGTAAGTGCTTATATAAGTGATTGTATTCTCCGCCAAGTGATGCATTGAGAAAAAGAAGAATTTGATAGTTCCAATTTATTTGACGGCAAGATAACATGAATTTTATTGCTTCAAAAATGGCTTTAAGTTGTTTCATAATTCGTACAAGGAATTGTTCGATATTAAAGCACGAGAATGACTTTTACTATTAATAGAAATAAATTATCAGCAGCCATTCATTCATGTAGAAACGTGACATTTGCTTTTAAATAGAATTATTCGAAAAATAAAAAAGAAATAAAAACGAAGGATTGTGTTGAATAAATCATTGACACTTAATGTGATTGGTTTCTTTCAAACTATTTTAAAAAAAATTTTTTTAAAAAGGAACGAATTGAGGAAGAATGCAACTGCAAAAGTGATAAGCAAATTTGCATCAATGGAATATGCAAATGTCCTGATGGCTTTATGGTAAGGATACTGCTAAAAGATATATTTTGAACTGCCACAAATTTTCAGAAGGTCTCACAAGAAAATTTAAAGAATTCTTCTTTAAAGTCGCCATCACTTCTAACTTCTGTTCATTTACAGTATTATAAACTGCAGGGCAAAGATTGTGATCAGCCGTTGTCATGGTCATGCCTAAGGAATGGAGGCTGTGAAAACAGCGGTACTTGTCTTGAAACCACTGGTGGTTGTTTATGTCCACCTGCTTTTACGGGTATACGGTGTGAACACGCGCTTGAGTGCACCGTTGATGGGTATATTTTTACAGTTGTGTCGATACGGTAAAACAGACATTTATTAACTTCCATAGATCGTCCTGGTTGACAGCTAATGAAAAGACAGTCCTTTATATGGAATTAAATTGTGACCACTGACCTATATTTGTATCTGCTGATTGCTGTTATTCATTTTCATTTTCTTGAATTTCAGAAATCCGTGCTTACATGGCAACTGTATATGGTCTGCAAATGGAACTGTCTGTAATTGCAAGAATGGTTTTGAGGGGAAAAATTGCGAGAGAAGTGCCCCGGAAGTCGATCCATGCTTACGAAGAAGCTGTAATGCTGGTATCTCTTTTTGTTCTGAGACTTATCTTTTCACTAATGTTAAGGCTTCTCCATTCGTATTGATGACTATATTTGATCGGAAGTGATCTGATTCGAAGTTATTTCATAATCTGAAGAAGTGAATCTGCTCAAGTCAGTTAAAACTGTCAGTTATATTCACAGAAATATGTCTTTTATCAAACATCGTAATTAATTTTTCCGTCAGGTCGGTGCATAAGTAAAGGAAGTTCAGCAGTTTGTATCTGTCCAGAAGAGAATTCAGGCGAATTTTGCGAAAATACGAATATTTGTAAAACAGAGCCATGCATGAACGGAGGCAAATGCCTTGCTGACTTTACAAGTAAATTATAGAAATTTGATTTATTGTCTCATAAAATTTATTCCTTATCCTATTCTTACGTCGTGTTTTACTTTGTACTCTCTTTTGATGTTTTCGCGCTTTATTCGCAGCTTAAATTTGGTCAGCTCCAGAAAAGCTCAAGCAGGATTTATCTAATTAATTTGGTAGAAGACTTATATGAAGTGATTAATAAAAAGGAAAAGGCACATTAAAACTTAGGGTAATCGATTCAGATACGTCTAACTTCAAGTGTATTTGTGATGGGCGCTTCAACGGTACACGTTGCGAACTGACAATACACGGAATGGAATGTGTACCGGAGTGTATGGCAGGTGAAACTTGTATGCAAAGAAATGGTACTGTTACCTGCATTAAAGTAAGGAATTTGTTCGTCGTCAGAATAATAGAAGCAATCAATGTTGTGATGATTCACTTTAGCATCTAAAGCTTCTTAAAAAAACTTCTGAAATACTTTTCAAAAAAAAAACAATAAAAAAATTTTAGACTCAAACATCTTGTGACGATTGTGTGCATTCATTGCGATGCATTGAAAATGGTGAATATGCGGTATGCGTTTGTGACACATCTTGGACAGGACCTAAGTGTGACCAACGAATTGAGGTTTGACTAATTCCTTTTAGCTGGCTATAATGGAACAATTTAGATTAGATATGATGCTACAGAATGATGAAATGATTATATCATACAAATAATCAAAAAAAAGAATTGCTTATTAACGCATTATCAGAAGTTATAGGTAACTCTCATCAATACCCATGATTAAGGATGTATCGATCATTCATTTGATGCATTTATAGGAATGTCAAAATCTCTCGTGTACCCATCATCAAATATGTCGAAATGAGCTTACTAGTACTGGAACAATAACTTCTTGTGGATGTGCACCAGGTCTAACTGGTATAAACTGTGACATAAATACTGCTGTGACATTTCACAATACTTCATTCTTTCTCTATCAATCACCAAATAGCGTTATTGGGCATGTTTTTTTTTTCTCATTATTTCTTCCTATTTCATTTGTCGGCATTAATCTGAATAAGAGACGTTTTTATTCAGTTCTTTATATTTTGTACAGACTTCTTTATGGACAATCATTCTATGAAATTTATTCATCGCAATTCTGTGCGGTAAATTTTTAACTTCTCCTTCGGAAATGCGAAATATTTTTGAAATTAAACAAAGATAGACTTATGAAAAGTGTACTCATTTCTTTCACTTTCTTTTTTTTTCAGGTTACCACAATCCGATTACTCATTGAAGGTCACATTTCGAACAACTGTAGACAATACGCATATATTATCAACAGAAGATATCTTAAGTCAAATACAATTTGCTTTAAACATACAACATGGTTATTTATATGGCAATTTCACTGGTTTAGTTTGCCGAAAATTATTGCCATTTACTGTAAATGATGATCATTGGTATACTGTAGTATTCAGTAATACTAATAAGGTTTGAAATTATATTTTACAGTTTTGATTAACTTTCTGAAATTATCCATCATCTGGTACTTTAAATGTTAACGCCAATATATATTTGAATTGGTTCTGAATCGAACTTAAACAGCATTCAAACCATTTAATCTACAAATTTGCCACTTCTTAATGGTTTAAACTGTCTCTGTACCTCTTATCATCTACAATTTTTTTGGATATCGCATTAGAAGAGTTGGGTTCTGTTGAATGATGGCCACTTTAATCAAGTGACTATCATTTGTATAAGTACTCAGAGTGGGTTTTTCAACGAAATAACTTTAAGAAATTAATTGAGTTGCCAATATATATTAAAATTGGTATTGAAAGTTTCTAAAGTATTGAGGTTAAGGTTAGTCCCGAATTATTTATAAAAGTGAGATTCTTTTTAAATCACGATAAAAAAGTGCCCCATCATTTTTGAATAATTTGAAAATATGCATAAGAATATACACAATGTGCAGAATGTGCATTTCTCATTAAATATAAAACAATTTTAGTCATCGAAATTATACCTTTTTTTTTCTCGCAATTTCATTTGCAGATTGTTTCGTTAGAAATACGTGAAGGAGATTTTGTTTTATCGCGTTTAAAAATGAACGAACGCAAAAATATGGGTATTTATTGGACAAGAATAGGCAAAGGTCGCTCAGATGGTTTCAGGGGTTGTATTCGTGATCTGTTTATCAACGGTGAATTCACTGATATGCTTAAATCAGTGTAAGTGTTATAAGTGTCAAAGTTCAATCTTTTCTTTTTTCAGCTATTGTGGATCATAAATCAGTTGGATATACTAATTAAAATAAAAATTCACACCTGTTGGATATACTAATTAAAATAATGAACCAATAGAGTTCACGGAAATTTCCAAGTACATTTCATGTATTAGATTATTAGCTGTTTAAGATTTGTTGGATTCTCAAACAAAATTGTTCATTTTAGTAATGTATTCGGAGTCGTAGAGGGATGTCAACGTTCCAAATTATGTTCTCCTAATCCATGCCAAAATAATGGCACTTGCATTGATCAGTGGGATGAATTTCGTTGTGAATGTAAAAAACCATTCTTGTCACCATATTGCATACAACAAACCGATGAAGTGACTTTTGGATATGATAATTTAAAGTCTTTATTGGAATTAGATATAAAACAAAGTCTAGAAGACATTAAACTAGATACGTCTATTGATTTCTTGATGAGAACCAACAAGCCGACTGGAACATTGTTGTATCTTGGTGAGAAGGTATGTTACATTCGCTAGGCCTGAGTTTTTTGTTCCATAAACATGAGGCTTTACAGCTTTTTGCGGTTTTTATCCTTTTATATTCAAAAGCTTTAACCAAACTTTGAGGAAGGAAAAGTGAGGATCTTTTGTTTTCACAGATAGATATTATGAGATCGAAAGGTCAATATATTTTTATATAGGATAGCGATGATATTGGAACCTTCATAGCGTTGCAAATTCTCAACGGTTCCTTGAATATACGAACACGATTGGGAGGCAAGAAAGTGTTTTCAAGAAGTATATCAGATAAAATCGACGACAATAAAGTGCATTTGATAAGTTTAGTCAGAGATCGGAATAATTTCACTGTAAGTTCCCATTTTTATTTCTGGTTTTTTATATTTACTTGAAAGTTACGCTAACTTACTTTCTAACTTTATTTTGTTGAGTAGAAGATGCGATGAATTCATGGATTGAATATTGGCTTATTATTTGACTACTTTTCCTGTAATAAATGACATTAATCGTAGGTCGCAATAGATGGTATGGCAAAAACAAAATTCGATATTGAAAATCGTTTTGAACATCCGCTGCTAGCAGATACCTTAGTTTTGGGCAGCAGTGAAAATTTGCTTTCGGATGCATTTGAAAGTAGTGACTACTTCAAAGGGACATTACAAGACCTACGTATCAACAACCGTGTGGTTCCACTTACAACATTACCAAATGATATTGGAATACAACAGTTTGGTATTCAGATCAGAGAGGACAATATTCTTCAGGTAATTCCGCCATTTACTGGTACGTAAGGAAACAGTGTGAAAACTTGTTGCTTTTTTTTTTCATTTGCTGAGGCTGCTAAAAGCGATTTTTACATTTTAATTAGTCATTTGCTTTTTAAGAGTTAATGATGCAAAATTAATGAGTTTGTTGAGAAAGAAAACAATTTATTAATTTGATATGTTCTGTAATTATATGTAGCTTCTAATGTAACCATATGCGCATTATTGTTATTTCATGCATATTTCATCCACTGGTTTGAAATTAAAAGAGCACCGACTCATAATTCTTTAATTTTCATCCTGTTTCAAAGACTAATTTTTCTTTTTGCTCCATCTGAATCCATTCTACAGGGGACAGTATCGGATGATATTTGTGCTCTTCTGAAGCCATGCGTAAATGGAGAATGCTTAAATACATTTAATGATTTTGAATGTATATGTGAGTTTTCATGGATTGGAAAACGCTGCAATCAACGTGATCATTGTGCTCTTTCGTCTTGTGGAGCAAATGCAACGTGTATTAATTATGACGGTGGTTATGTTTGTAAGTTTGCATGTTTTATAACATAATTTACATATGCCGCTTAAATCAATCTTACCCAATTTTTCCATTGAGGAAAAAACTTCAAGTAAGATCATAGTGATGTGATAATTGTTGACAGGCAGTTCACCAGCAACATTTGTGTCAACGTCGTTCGCAAAATTTAAATTGGAAGATGGTGACGCTATGATGGATATTTTGAACCCTTTACAGATAAGCTTCATGTTACGAACTCGTTCATTATCAGGTCAAATTATTTATTTGGTAAGCTTTATTTTAATTTCGTAATGGCGTTTTGCAAACATGGAAGAACATTTTTTATCATTCCTGTTGTGCATGTGGTTTTGTAGCTCATAACCCCAAGCAGATATTATTTTTCAGAAAACTCCAACTTCTTTCCTATCCACTTCGCTGGAAGATGGTTTACTCATCTATGAGGCATTGATAAATGGT
>NW_018108187.1:289659-293674 GCF_000183805.2 Loa loa | reverse complement strand
GATAATAACAATAATGATAGCAATAGTGGTATGAGAGAAATAGCAATCATCAAAATGATAATATGCTAATAATGTTGAACAACGGATTGATTTTAAATCATATTAGGACAAGAAATAATTTCCATTCAATTTGAATATACATTGAGGGGTAGATGGATTGGACCATTATCGCCGTTAACGATCGTAAGTGACAGGGAAACGGAGGAGGAATGAAGAGGAGGTGAAGATGAAAAGGGAAAGGCAAAATGAATCGTATAAAAATGATTGTAGTATATCATAGTGATGTGATAATTGTTGACAGGCAGTTCACCAGCAACATTTGTGTCAACGTCGTTCGCAAAATTTAAATTGGAAGATGGTGACGCTATGATGGATATTTTGAACCCTTTACAGATAAGCTTCATGTTACGAACTCGTTCATTATCAGGTCAAATTATTTATTTGGTAAGCTTTATTTTAATTTCGTAATGGCGTTTTGCAAACATGGAAGAACATTTTTTATCATTCCTGTTGTGCATGTGGTTTTGTAGCTCATAACCCCAAGCAGATATTTATTTTTCAGAAAACTCCAACTTCTTTCCTATCCACTTCGCTGGAAGATGGTTTACTCATCTATGAGGCATTGATAAATGGTGATATGAGAAAGCAAAAGACAAATCTGGTAGTAAATGATGGCATAGTGCGAAGTATCGATATCAACCGAAACGGTCTACATATCGATGGCAAACTCAGTGCCGTGAATTTATCATTTTCTCTACCGATCAATATTTTTAATCTCATCGATAATTTCACCTTGATAATTGGACAACGAAGTGATAAAATATCATCATTTGATGTAAGTAAATTTTCCAGAGTATGTATTTGTAGAGTTTTTTTTCTCCATAATTGTTTTGTTTATAAATCGAATTTCCGGGAATGAAGCTAAAATACGTTATGGCAACCTTTAAAAAAATTAAATTTCATCTGGTAATTATCCACATTAATTGTTATCACTTATTAAGTTAATCCCTTCTTTTGTACTACATTGAACACGGATTATCTATCGTCCCGAAAGAAATGTTATGATGTTAGATTTTAATATTTCATCATGATTTGCTATATATGAAAAGTTATTTGTTTGTACTGCAGTAAGCTGTGAAATGAATCGATAACTGTTGATGATTGAACTGGATCTTTGCATTAAGTCAGTCGGTTATTTTCTTCACAAAATAAATATTTATCTGATACAGAGAGTTTTTCCAAATAATAAGTTTTGTTTCAGGGTTGCCTAGAAAATCTACAGATTGGAATGGCTCCGCCGATTTCTTTTTTATTGGTAATCAAGCTGGTGGTTTGTTGGAAAATACCACACATTTCAAGCTAATTAAGCGTCGAAATATCATAGATAATCGTTGCTACGCTGACGATCTCTGCGGTTTGATAAATCCATGCAAAAATGATGCAGTTTGTCTTGATTTATGGAACAAACGAGTGTGCCAATGTCGACCTGGTTTTACTGGGACTTTTTGTGAGGTTGTAAACTTATTTGAACTTGTAATACTGGATCTTTTCTGACCACAACCGGTACTTCTGGAATACATCTTATGCACATAATTAATTTCAAATTTGTAATTGGTATTTGCTACAAATTTTTTAAAAAATAGTTGCTTGTTAGAAATGTTCTAACATAAATAAATATCTTCCCATTTTTTGCAGGCACGAATTAATAGATGTGAGAATCATAATTGTAAATTTGGCGCATGCATTAATGGTGTCGACGAATATAGGTCAATTTCAGTACTTTTCTTAATTATTGTCTTAGTAACTTAAGAAAAAAATATATCGGTCAAATGCTTTCGCAAAACCATAGTATAATAGGATAAGAAATGTAATTTAGAAATTAGAAAATTATTACTGTATTTCCCGGTTTAACGAACTTTTTTAATAACTCGTTGCAGCTGTGTGTGTTTGCCTGGGTACGGTGGACAATTTTGCGATGAAGAAATGAATTTATGTAAGTTATCACCATGCTTGAATGGTGGAAACTGTACAACGGCAAATGGCAAATATAATTGTGACTGTCCAATTCACTTTGTCGGATCACGCTGTCAAGCACATGTAAGAATTTCAGATGCATTTTATAACAAATGAATGAAGTGAGTAGGACTTCTGAACTGAATAGATGACATAGAATTGAAGCTATGACGGGTAACGACATACTAATATAATGGTTAAAACATCACATCTATTCCTTAACGCAATATCTTTTTTAGAAATCATCAAAATGTTTTCCTTCGCCATGTGAAAATGGAGCGAACTGTACGGTAATTAAGGTAAGTACCATTCTTCTTTATTTAAAAAAATAAGAGTAAATTAATAGTTATAAAGCAGCGAGAAATAGGGAAGACGATGAATCTCATTTAAGAGGTAGAAGTCAATCCAGGAAAAGGTCGAAAATAATAAACATAACTGAACTAATTTCATGAAAGCAGTCGTTATTTTATTATGAATGCTGCAGAATTTTCATCAAATAGTTTTCTAATATCCCAATTGTGGAAGTACAAATAAGTCCAACTAGGATTTTCTTCAAACAGGTAGAATATTTCACCTGTACTTTATATTTTAGGATACATTCAAATGTGACTGTCCACTAGGTTTTGGTGGTATGCTTTGCGATGTACAAAAGGATATTTGTCAGTCAAATCCATGCAAAAATGGAGCGATATGCTTGTCAAAAGATGGTGATTTTGAATGCATATGTGCCAATGGTTATGAGGGTATTCACTTTATCTTAAACTGTTTCACTTTTAAATGTGTTATAAAATAACTACACAAAGAAAATATTATGAAAATTATGCTTATCCGACATGGTCTTATGCTTTTAATGTGGTCTCATTTATTTATCAGTATTAAAAGCCGTCACCGAGCTAATCCAGCTCTCTTTTTGCTCTTCGGAACTTTCCACTCGCAAGAAAAAGACACAGGACAGGGTATAGTGGAATAAGGAACTAAAATGACTAAAAAGATTCACAAATCTTTCAATAGCATGTTATCCCTTTGAACCGTTTCCAAAGGAATCATTCTCTTTGCTAATTAAAGTTATTTAATGGCATTAGCAAATATATACAGCTTAAGAATCGTTGCGCATAAAATGCTCTGATGCAGTACAATATTAGGCTAGTAAAGTCTAATTCCGTTGCATATCTTAAACTGATAAGATCAGTGTTTTGTTTATAAAATAATATCGATACACTTATACAGTGTAACATGCAATTCATAATTTTTATGCTGTCTTTCCAATTTCATCATCTATCTGCATTTGCAGGTCGAATTTGTGATGAAATGAGGGATTACTGTAGCACGTCACCCTGTGCACATGGGCAGTGTAGAACGGTAACTGACAACTTCTTATGTAATTGTGAACCGGGTTGGAACGGTGAACACTGCGATATTGATATCAACGAATGTATGCGATTTCCTTGTGAACATGATGGCAACTGCACCAATACACCTGGATCATATCGTTGTAGCTGTGACAGCTATCATTTAGGTTATTTCTTATTATACTTCTTCTGAAATCCTGTCTAATTACATCTATCGGTTTCGGAATCATTTCTACCATTCAAGCTCTTAAGCTGAATTACTATTCGGAAACTACTTATAGCGAACTCCTTTCATTAGCAATTCTTCCTTAGATCACTGGAGGTACGAAGATTTTTATTGTCATATGTCTCGACAGTGTATAAGCGTGGAATGTATGAGTTACAAGACTTTATGAGGTATTTATTGGTAATCAATTCCGAAATTTCAGGAGAACATTGTGAAATAGTGGGCAGTTGTGTAGAGAAACCGTGTGGTGATAACGGTGATTGCATACAGCAAACATCTATTACACATTCATGTGTCTGCAGACGGGGATATACTGGTGATACATGTGATATGATTGTTGATTATTGCAGTTCAAGTCCATGTGAAAATGGTGCTACTTGTCAAGGTTTATGGTGGCTTCAGCTGCTCATGCTTAGCTGGCTTTACA
>NW_018108187.1:286187-289434 GCF_000183805.2 Loa loa | reverse complement strand
ATTAGCAATTCTTCCTTAGATCACTGGAGGTACGAAGATTTTTATTGTCATATGTCTCGACAGTGTATAAGCGTGGAATGTATGAGTTACAAGACTTTATGAGGTATTTATTGGTAATCAATTCCGAAATTTCAGGAGAACATTGTGAAATAGTGGGCAGTTGTGTAGAGAAACCGTGTGGTGATAACGGTGATTGCATACAGCAAACATCTATTACACATTCATGTGTCTGCAGACGGGGATATACTGGTGATACATGTGATATGATTGTTGATTATTGCAGTTCAAGTCCATGTGAAAATGGTGCTACTTGTCAAGGGTTTATTGGTGGCTTCAGCTGCTCATGCTTAGCTGGCTTTACAGGTTATTTAATTATAATAAGGACTGGGAATTTTCCTTAATTGAACATTAACAAATAAAAAAATCGGAATTTCCAGTGAAGATTTTGCTTATCACTGGCTACTACTTATTTGTTTTCAACTTACGACATAACATTTAAAAATTCTTCTAGTCCTTTTCCAAAACATTGTTTGGAATTACTACAAAGACATGAAATTTCCTCTTTTAAAAAAACTTTCGATATTTCTTTCTAAAAATTTCTGAAAGTACCGAGGTAAATAAATGAAGTTTTAATATTGTAAAAATGGGATCTTAATAATTTTGGATATCCAAAGATATCATTAACACCTTCAATTTGCCCGAAACATATATCAAAATGTTGATGTTGACTAGTTGAAGGAGAAACATGTTCAGTGGATATTGATGACTGTGTTAGTGAAGTGTGTCACAATGGTGGACATTGTACTGATCGAGTAAATGGATACGAATGTGACTGTGACGGTACAGGTTATCAGGGTACTAGCTGCACTGAGGACATCAATGAATGTGAACAGGGCGTTTGTGTCTACGGTAGATGCACCAACTTGATTGGCTCATATAATTGTGTTTGCGACACGGGTCAGTTTGTTTAGCTGAAGAAGTCATTGAACTACAGTGAACTATGAATTGATTCCATGCTTGCTTTAGGATATATCGGAAAACGATGCACTGTGGAAGATCCATGCGTTCCGGATAGTCTGAATCGAACGAGACACGACTGTGTGCATGGTGCATGTGTCCGCCCTGCTATCAGCATGAAAAATGATATAGAGGTGGCAAGTTATGAATGTGAATGTGAATTCGGCTATGGCGGAGATTATTGCATCCACTTAATCGAGAAGAGCAGGTATTTCATTTCTGTACATTTTAATTTCTTATTAATATTAATTAATCCTCTCAATATACTATCAGTGGATGTTAGCACAGGATGCGAGATATTTTTTTTTCATATTACATTTCGATGTACTGTGATATATGTCCTAAGATTTGGTAACTAGTCTACATAGTAGCTATGAAATCTTTAGGAATCAAATTTTACATTTGTTCGTTATCTTGAAGGATTAAGCCGAGTTTGACGAATAGCAAGACTATGGAAATAGCATGGCGACCATGACTTGGATTTTTTTTACCAATTTGAAGAAGAAAATTTTAGGTCGATTTCATTGGGTTACATAATTGGACCGTTACTGGCCCTTGTAATGTCACTACTAATCATTGGCTTTGTGTTATTGGCAGTAGTAATGATTCGTGGACGACGTGCAACTCAGGGTACTTATAGTCCATCTCATCATGAAAGTAGTATTTCACGAATGCCGGTTAGGTTTAAAACTGCTTTTATACTTTCTGCTACTTTTAATCTTATTTTCTTAAAACTCGGAATAAATTCATAAGACAAGATATTGGAAAGTTATGATAATGAAGAATTAATAATTAAAGTGTCTAAAGAGATATTTATGTGTGCGAAACAAACAGCTTTCTTTGTTTCAGATGAATTCAATGCTCAAATCTCCGCCTGAGGAGAGACTGATATAGTAATTATAATGAAGCCTTAAAGTAATCACTTTTACGGGTTTGACAATGTGCCTTTAGCTATTCTCCAATTATTTTGCGACAGAAGAATATTTCTTTGCTTTGCT
Organism: Loa loa; assembly: GCF_000183805.2. NCBI lineage: Eukaryota > Metazoa > Nematoda > Chromadorea > Rhabditida > Onchocercidae > Loa > Loa loa. The sequence goes on along the minus strand of NW_018108187.1, from coordinate 287,419 downwards.
ATTAATATTTACGTTCACTGTTTATGTGGCTAAATATTTACTGAATATGCTTAATGAGCACATTGTTTATACAATTAAGTACACTTGATGAACTGTACTGAATATATCTAATCGAAAAACTTGCAAAAGTATTAAAGTATGCATTAGTTTCACTCCAATTAAGTACTGATTTATCAAGGGTGATTCTCAAGTTATTTGTTTTCTTTGCTATTTTCCAATGAGAAACTATAAAAATGTGAATTTATCTATTTGCTTTTTCAAAAAATAACTCAGCAGTAATGATTAAGCAAGGGCAAAATGATAATATTCGACAATGACAGACTCGAAGGCTTGACATTTATAGTGATACGAAGAATTTTCTAGAAACATTCATGCAAAAGTTGCATGTAACCCTCAGGCTTTGAATCATATTGCATTAATTAATAAGTGCATTAATTTAAGAAGAAAATTTCCGGAATGATGAAATTAATATTGAATTTACTAAAGTAAAAATGCTTGAAATATAAAAAGTACTTGTTTTTTATAAAAAATGCAACTTGAAAAATTTCAAATTCAAAAGCAAAGAACAATAACTCATACATTACATTAGTGGTACATTAGCGCCACGTCGTTGTACTGGTAGTGATATCTTAAAGAACGACGAAGTAAAGTAAACGATTTGAATATTTATTCCTTTCTCTGTCTTTTTTTCCAAACGCTTACAATGACATCATTCATCACAATTTGCGCTTCTCATCTTCTCTCGAACTCCTAACATTAGAAGTGATTTCTGATGGTCAGTGATATAACGGGAATTCTTTGTCTTTTATTTCCGTTTGTTAGACTTGGTGTAATTTAGAACTTTGTCAGTTCTAGCCAATATATATATATATATGATATGCATGCGAAGATCTTAAAATTAACTTTCAACCCGAGCAACTTCCCGGATTGTCTCCCTTCCTTCTTAATTTGCTACCGGTTCATCTGATTAGTACACACCAATTTACGGTTAATATCATTCCATCTACCTTTCCAAAACACTTTAAGCTTACCATTATTTTTACGTAGTATATTACAGGACAGTAATGAAATTAAAGTTCTTACACCATCAAAGATATTTTGATTGGATATTAGCATTAAAAGTATTCAGGAACAAATATCGTCTGCGATAATTGCTGCTATTATCAAGGATGCGCCAAACTGATATTTGTTAATAGGGAAACAGTTGCTTATTCGTTAAGATAGGACCTTTT
>NW_018108187.1:270045-285964 GCF_000183805.2 Loa loa | reverse complement strand
CTTTAAAGCTTACCATATTTTTTACGAGATATTACAGGACAGTAATGGAATTAAGTTCTTACACCATCAAAGATATTTTGATTGGATATTAGCATTAAAAGTATTCAGGAACAAATATCGTCTGCGATAATTGCTGCTATTATCAAGGATGCGCCAAACTGATATTTGTTAATAGGGAAACAGTTGCTTATTCGTTAAGATAGGACCTTTTACATATTTGAAAAGTAGTAATAAACATCTTTTTATTATAAGGTATCAAAAAAACAATGCCATTTTTCTTCTAATCAATCATTTTAAATCGTGATTCAATTAGTTGGTTACAGTTGGGAGACCAAAATATCGCGGGATTTTTTCATGCTCTCAGAAGTCTTTGGTAATACTAATAACAGGTGTATAGTGCGGGGCAAATGTTTTGGCAATTTGGGTAAACCAAGCCAAAATGAAATCCTGTACTGTGTCTTGTCTTGCTGAATTGTTCAAGCTGATAATCTTCCTGATTAGTTCATTATTAGTAATTGTAAAGTGGTTATGTACTTATCCACAACATTTATCAGTGATACTTGTGGATTCTGTTGATTAGACATTCATACGAAAGTAGATTAGACGCTTAAATTGATTGCAGCAAAATATTAGTGATAATAAGAGGGAAATATTAATTCCATATAGCATTAATATATCACCACTAACAAATTATGGGAATTTTGTGAACGGATGTTTCAATTTTGTTATAGTTTAGAATAATAGATCATTTTGGTGTAGTATTTTCAGGAGCAGATAGAACATTACCGTTGCACAACAAATTACTCCAGTCTGCCAAACGATTTCATTATGAACAAATTCTGCTTTTGGTGCCGAAACGCTGTTTTTGATTTCCGTTGCGGTAGTAGAAATTTTCCTTGGAGGACTTATCCTTAAATATATCTTATAAACATAACTGTAAACTATAGTTGAAGAAAAAATTGAGCTGGAAAAAATTTTTCCACATTCCTTATAACTGAATTTACAACTTTGAATAATCCTGGCACTTATTGGTGATAAGAATTGCATTTAACCTATGAAATGTTGAGGTATTAACATTTTATGAGTTAAATGCAGTTCATTAAATGAAATCATAAATCATCAATTTAAATATCATTTTCCGTAGTACATCGAAAAATATTGCGTGAATCGTTATTGAATTTGGAAATTCAATTTATTACTTCGTTTAAAAACAATTGAAAGGATTTTCACGGCTTTTGAAAAATGGTATTTAAATTCACTTGAGGTTCCTATAAACGTTTATCAGCATTTAATCAAGTTAAATGTTAACACAAACAGTTAAATTGTTAACCTCTCTGTCGATACAAATGTTCGCACCGCGGACTTTGCTTTGCCCCGACATACTTTTTCTGATACAAGCACAATCTGATGAGTTGGGAGATTGTCTGCTGTACACATATGGTTCATATTCGGCTGCACTAAATCCATGAAAATGATGTTTACTAAATGTGACGATACCTCTTTCAAAGTTCTTTTTTTTAATTGGCTTATTTGCATTTGATTTTTTTCTCCACTTAATTTTTGATTCAATGTCCAATAACTTTTGACTTCCAAAAAAGAATTCCAGCGTTAGATGAATTGAAAACTCAAATGATTCATTCTTTTTCTCATCGTTTTGTCGAATTACTTAACAAGTAAAACTACTTTTACCAATATATTTTGCGTTGTCTTCACCAAGCAGTTTCCCCATTGCTGTATAGATTCGAATGGATATGAGCAACTTAGCGGATTCAACTTTAATCCAACTTTGACAATCTTTAGGAATTTGCCAGGAAAGGATACATTTACCACTTCTAAATGCCGGCACTAACCCCTTTCCGCTGGGTAAAGCCTGCAAATAAATTAATTCACAAAGTTGAACAGAACAATCTTAAGAGCTCGAGAATGACCTCAACTAACCGTAATGCACTTGTTATTTGTCTTCAACTTCCAAACAACTTGCCGTTTGCTGTTGTTGACAAGCTTTAGCTGAACGTATGCAACGTCTTCATGGAAGCGATCTAGCGCAAAATTGATCGTCCTGCAATACAATTGTGTTTTTTTTTCTGCAGTTGCAGTTTAACATGTTACTTTGAATGCAAAGTTCGATGCTAACATGAGTATGTCATGCTAACATGTTCGATGCTAACATGAATATTGATTTATATTTAGGAAAAGCATCCAAAATGAAAACCTGTACCGAGCAGTCTTCACTGAGTTATGGGATAGTGAAAGTCGAGGCGTTAGTTTATTGAGCAGCTGTGATTCATTACTGTTACCATTACTGAAATCTATTTTTTGTGAATTTTTATGTCTCGAAGATCTTTGAAATTGAACCATTCTTAGATTTATTCCTTTTTCTCTTAGCTAAATTGCGATTTTTTTGCAGTCAATATAAAGAAGGTAAATTAATAAGTTGTGAAAAGTTGACGAAAACTGACATTTCAGTGACTTTAAGTGCCGTTTGCAACGATTGTTCTGAATGACTGGAATTTAGTGCTGAATCCTCAGAACTAAATATTAAGTTATGCACAGGTGGATTCTCTGGTATGCAAAATTCGTTCATATCCAACTGTGCTACAATATGATTGTTCGATCGATTTTTGGAAATTTTACTGAGTATCTTGCTTGATTCATACAAAATTCTTTTATTTGATTAAATGGAGAAAATTCTCGATAATCACATTTTACAACACAGAATGATAGTAAAGATCGATTTAAATTCCATTCTATGCAAATTTCAGATACTGCTTATCTATAGAATATCACAAAAAAACTAAAATCAATTACCCCAAAGTTTGATATCAGCTGATCCGATAAAATCATTACTGTTTGCGAAGAGATGAAGGGAAAAGAGCAATTTGACAGAATCAATTTGCTGCCATGTCTCTATGTAATTCGGACGAATCCATGTTAGCATACATTTCTCTTCGTTATAAGGCATAATTTGTCCGTTGCCAGATGGAAATGCCTTTAAAATTGCAACTACTGTTAGCAAACTCCTATATATGAAAACTTTTTCTAAGATTTTTTACTTTTTGCAACTCATTGATCACTCGGAGAATCTCAAAGAATCTCCTTGTATCTATTTTTATAATAGAATGAAAGAGATCGAGAAGCATTCGATCATCACTCATCCCCAAAAATGTTACAGTTATTGCTGCTGTCGTGCAACGTAACTTCCATTCGATTAAATTCGGAGTATCATTAACAAGTGAGAGCAGAACGCGCCCAACTCGATCATTGTTCCATTCACATGCAAATCTGATAGTACTGGAATTCCCACAATGTCATCAGTGATAAGATTATGTCATGTATCCTCCATCACACATATTCATGTTTCATATGCATTGATGGTTGTATTTCTAGATACTAATCACGTTTACTTGAATATGCAAAGTTTGGGGTTATGACGTGGAGTACGTAAATGAACCAGTAAGGTATGAGTATTCTTAAGCATATTCTATTCAATCTTTTTGGAAAAGTTAGCTCAAATTAGAAAGGATTTTGAGAAACGAGTATTCTTACCATTCTTTGTCAACTGATATAATTTCATAATCTGATTCAGTTTGCAGCTCTTCAATTGGTAACTCATGACTTTCCAAGGCTGCATCATTGACCACCTTCGAATATGACCTGCAATCTTCTGAACCGTTATTTCACTCTACATCTTCAGACCGTAAATTTTAATCAAATGATGTCTCACAATAACTGTACCATTTAAATTTCTTGCTGCTATAAATAAACAGTACTGTATAACATGAAATCAATCCATTATTTATTCCTTTCAAGCTAAAAATATAGTGACCTGATTTGTAATATTAGTTTGAAGAGACTAATTATCCAATTGTCTTAATAACATTAAAAATTGGAAACAAACGTACGTGACGTCAACCATTATCCCAATTAAATGAAAGCAATGTATAACCTCTTTGTTTATAAACTGACGAATAAAATAATCGAAGTTACTTTTAATTTTTTTTATCCACCGACAATCCAAAAAAATAACTTCTGAATATGCAAATTTCATTATTCTATACTCATAAGAATACAGTTACGAGATATATATAACCATATTATATATGGGTGTTAATGGATAGTTCCACATATGAAAGCTTCAGTACCACTTTCAAAGTTTGTACAGCAAAGATGTAAAAGATCTTAAGAAAGGATATATTAGTTAGAAATTTATACGAGTTTTATTACTCTCACAAATCAACACTGTTGCTAAATTTTACAGCGTTTGCTTTTCCAACATTTTTGTTACCGACTGATCTACAGAAGTTAATTAACCCTGAACCTTGTTAGAAATCAAAGAGGAGTTTGTCAAATTTTTCATTATGAAGATTCTTGTCATAAAGTTAGCGATGTGGTTATGCATAATATTGAAGCTTAGAGATGGGAACATAGCAGTGAAGGCAGAAAATCGTAAGGATTCTGAAGAGGTTGGAAAAGGATGAAACATTTCGTATGATTTACCTTCATTGTCTTCAAATGTTCTTTATGTGTTTTAAACAGTTTCATTGATAAATAATAATAATTTTATCCAAAAAAAGAGATGGAAGGAGAAGCAATTGGTATTCTTTTCGGATTTCTTCTGGAAATATCACAGGTCGGTTTTAAGTTAAAAGGACTTTTTTCAACAGCTTCCGTTTTGAACTGGAACTAACGGAATATGAATGGAATCGTATTCTGATATTCATCAGCATTCTAGCGTTCACAAAAAATAACGCATTATAGAATCAAGCATATTGCAGAAAGCACATACCCTATTAAAATATTTTAGTTCATAATTAGGATTTGGGATCCCTAGTTTTATCAATCCAGTCTGATCCACGGGGTTTTATTATTGATAGGATAATTCTGGAGATTTACTTTCAACCAGTAAATTCAATATTAAAATACTGTTAAGTCATTATACCTAAGACTGGCTAGTTAATAACGATGCTATAGTATGAATCTCTTTGGGGAATGGTGATGATCGTCGGTGATCGTCATATCGGAAATGCATCAAACTACTGTTATTGTTAAAATTTTAAATAGGTAACTTATCTGATGCAGGAGACATTTATTTGTACCAAATAGGTTTACTCACATTGAATACACCTTCTAGTTGCACTCTGTTCTGATTTGCTTTATATTCTCTTTTCAATTTCGACAAAAAAAAAATAGACTTTTATGCAAATTTAAAGCATAATTCAAGAAGATATTTCTACAGGTTTCTAAGGACCTAATGAAATAGATTAACACAGGACTAATCTGCAGCAAGCTTGCATTCTGTTACTAAAAATAGCAAGTGTACTTCGGATATGCAGCAAATAAATTCTCCCTTGTGATTTTTTTTTGTCTCAAATATCTTTTTCATAATATCAAGATAATTTGAATCATACCGATCAATAGAGGAATAAGATAACAATGAAAATTGATAGAATTTATAAGTGATAAGTTATAAAATCGATAATGCGTTACCAAGCGTAGAAATTGGGAGAAGTGTTGTAAGGTAGGGATAGCTAAATAAATATGAGCAAATGCATATATACTGAAATATATAAATGTAAATATTGTGTAGGAATCGATAATTGATGAATAGAACAAAAGTGAAAATGAGGGAAATGTTGAGCTTCTGTAATGATTGCTGTTAAACTTATTCTTCTCTTTCATAATTCATATTCGGACCTGAAATCGATTGGAGATTCAGAAAATGATCAGTTACTGTCAATTTATTGCAATTATTTTCTCCACATTAATGAAGTATAATCAAAGTACTACTGCATATTCTTTAAATTCACTTTGTACAATGCCGTTATGTTTACTGTATAAGCAATATCATACAGTCTAAAATATTCTTATTTCAATCAGTACCTATGCGACAGCATTTAATACGAATCCTATCTTGACCCAAACGACGATTTCTTATCAGATGCTCAAAATCAGTCTTAATTGAGGACTTTAATAAGTGGTACTACATTTCATTTACCAGAGCTTCTCTTACGTAAGCAACGTGAGCACATTTAAGGTCACATTTAACGTTAAAGATTATCGAGAAACGTTTTACTTACAAAGATTGTACTTTTTTATCGAAATTATGAAATGTATTGTATTAATTCTTCCATTTTAATGTGGTCACTCATTTGATTATCTTCTCATTGAATAGCTCTTTCGTCTTCTATTCTTAACTAATTTGTTCCTTATTTATTTATCAACTAAGTTTGGTAACTTCATAAGTGAATTGCAGAAAATACTAGAAGATAATACAGTACTTGTAACTTAAAATGATTGAACGGAATCACTTTGTTATGTTGTGTTGCTATTATTTATTCCGGACAGCTTGAATTGAAATCAGTTATTGATGGATAGTAGATCCACTTGTTGAGTTAGTTTTCCGAGAAATAAAAGGATGTTATCCAGTTAGAACATTTTGTTCATTGACTGCTCTCCTACAAGGTCATTTATCGAATCCAAGGAACACGAGGTTCCTCATTGGGATACCATGGTGTAATAGGGAAGGTGTTACGCATTGTCCTTGCTCCTCTCGGAGCCCATGGATCAGGGAAGACTTTTTCAGCAGCTTCGTCATACAAATCCTCAGCACTTGAATGTGCTGAAAGAAATCGCCTGCCAAAGATCTGTTCATTTGCTACGGAAGCTCGACGCAGAACCTTATAGATGAAATAAACCGGTTCTCGTGTTAAGGAAGATATTGGCCATATAGCACCTTCTCGAGGAGCTGAAAAAGAGCGCCGAAGTAGTTTTTGTTGCGCCAACTTTCGTCGACGACTTTCTAATGATTGGTCTTGTCTGTGAAGTTGTTGCGGATAAAGCGAAACTTGGTGAGGACTTGGGTCTTGCGGGAGTGTCACTGTGATTTCTTGACTACTACGATTTTCAGGCTGTTGTTCTCTTTCGAATGATGGTGGACTTAGAGAAGGTGGACGAGTTGATCTCTGTCGGGTTGATCTCTGTCGAGTTGTTCTCTGCGTTGGAAGCTGCCCACTCCAAGTTTCTCCCTCTATTGATTGTGAAGACCAATAGGTATGCTTTTCACTAAAAGTTACAACTTTTGATTTTTTTTTAGCTGATGAAGAAGGCGACACTGCTGCAACAGCTCCTTCAAGCGATGGAGTTGGGGAAAAGTTCCCGATGATCTTCGGACCAAGCGGTGTGAAAATGACTTGTGGTGGTGGAGTTGGTGGTGCGGGTTCTGGAAATACAAGATGTTCATATGTCCTGGAAGGTTTCGTTGGTTCCGTCTTTGAGATGTTTTGATGTTGTTGATGTTGAGTAGAGAGATCAATTTCACGAAGAGAAGCAGAAACATTTACAGCGGGTTGATTTGAGAAAGCAGTGAGCTGCTGCTGTAATTCAGTATCGCGATCATCTCCAGCACGGTCAATGGGTATATTTTGAGATTGCGGTTGTAGTTCCCCAACAGTACCAAGTTCACTTGTTATCTGGCTCTGAGAAAGGACTGGAACCTCACTTGTCACGATGTGTTGTGGAATGTCGATTGTGGCCGTAGCCATAATGTTTGAAGCTATCTGCGGTTCCGCATTTGCAACTACGCTTGTTGTCCCGCGCACTTCCGGAAGTGAATCGTTTACTTCATCTGGGTGTCCACCTTCCGATTCCCGTTCTGCTGCCAGTCTCAGTTGGCTTCTCTTTATGGATAGCATTCTGGATTCAAAACTATGAAGTCGTTTTGTCAGTCCACTTGTAGGATCTACTGTTGATGGGATTATTTGATTCGTACGTGGAATATCACGTGGTGCACTACTAGTCCTTAATATTGATGGACGATTTTCTCCCTGTTCGAGGTTATCATTGTCATCTTCATCATGCGATTGTGATGATGTGGTGGACGAAGATAGCATGGACAATGAACTAAGGACCGGTTGAAATATTCCTTCAAAAGGGTCTGGTAGTGATACATGTTCTTCATGTGATACGTGCTCTTCGTTTGATACATGCTCTTCGTATGATACATGCTCTTCGTGTGATGCATGCTTCTCATGTGATGCATCCTCTTCATGTTCTGTTTGCTCTTCGCATAATGCATGACCAAAGGAAATTGTAGGAGATGCGGGTTTTATATGAAATGTACAGAGATTTATGTTTTCGGGTGCTTCAGTGGAGTTTGGATCTTGGTCAATTGTGGTCGGCTGTAATTCTGTTGTTGTTGCTAAAAGAGTAGATGAGGTAGTTGTTATGGGTGCAATGATTTGTGATTCCATCTGAGTGCTTTGCAATTCAGTTCCGGTATTCTCTGATTTAGTTGCAGCGCTTTCTGGCTCAGTCAAAGGAATTTGTTGTTTATGAGAAGTGGATATCGTAAGAGGCTCGAAGAGTGGTTCATATAAAACGGAAGCGTCTCGCTTCAGAGGTACGTAATTGCAAACGTAAATCTGATCAAGCTCACTGTATTGCACCAATGGTTGTGGCATAGTGAAATATCGTTGACGTACTGGCATTGGAGGGTCAAACTTCGGACTTGGTTCTCCAGATAAATATCGTCTTAAATGTGCGGATGCTACTGCTGCTCTCTTCCCTGCAAAATTTGTAAAATAACTAATGAGCAAAGAAAACGTAACAAATCTCAGTTTAGTTAATTTTTCCCTTTTTGAACGAATTGGAATTGTCCCCAGTTGCTCAAATAAGGGATAATATAACATGGAGAAATGCTGACATATAACCCGCTGCTTACAAGCATTCGAATAATGATTATCCCTAATCACTAGTTGTATGTGTAATAATATCATTTGCACATAAGAGATTTCTCCAAATTTTAGAGAACAGTATAAGATTGAAAGACTCATTTGAAAATGATGGAAAGAAGAAAGCGAGAGAGATTTGGAAAGTTGTCAGAGGAGAGAAGGAATGAATTTAAAGTACATTTTGCGGTAATCACCATGCCACTTTCTTACTCCTTCCAGAAACTCCAGTTCCTGCACTTCATCAGGACCAAGACCTGCCATCCAAGCATCTAAATTATCTCGCAATAAATTTACCACTACATGAATATCTGGATCATCTCTAATATGTTCTTTACCTTCGGTCACTGCCTGAAATTGTCTTTTGGTAATACCACTTCTCACTGCTGTTTGATAGTTTTCCAAATTTTTAGAAGATGAAACCAGAAGTTACCACAAATGACCAATTTATAATAGTGAGTGGGTACTTATAACAAGCATTTCAGCATTTTGTTTTAAGTAAATTGAAATGAAAGCGTACTTGCATTGATAACTGTAAAGCTTTGATACGTTCACATGGTATCGCGTAGTAATGTATAGACATGTTAAGCATCAAAGCTAAACGTAATGGATGGTATCTTTTGAGCTTCTTATCTGCCAATTCAAGTGCTATCTGATAACAATCCTCGGCGCGCTTACGTACACCTAAAAGCAAGCTTCGATAGGAAATAGTAACGATCCACAGATGTGGTAAATTTAACAAATGCTCATATAACAAGAAATGAAAGTGCATGTATTTAAGCATAGCATATCTTATGCCAATTTTCAAATTTATTAATAATGAAGACTTAAAGTTCACAGAAATCGTTATTAATAAATTTTATAATTGAAATATCTGATGAATCGGAAAAGTTCAGTTATTCATTATTTTATTAAAACATTTCATCCATCAAGTAATAGCGAATATATGATGAAAAAGAAAAAATTGAAATTTAATGAAAGATTTACCAAAAAATTGATCTTCACTTACAACACCTGACCAGTATCTATAATAATCAGCACGAAGTTTCATGAAGTAAATTTTTAGTTCGATATTTTTTGTATCCACTATGCCATGATCGATCAAGTCCTACAAATAAATATTTTAGGCTTTATGAATTGTCATACCAGAATGTCTATTTGTTATTAAATTCAATTTGCTATTACCTTAAGCAATGCCAGAAACAACTGTTTGATTTCAAAAGCAGATTTCTGATCCTCTTTTGGACAAAATATTTGATAAAATTTTTAACAATGATTATCTCCAAATTCGAATCGTTCTAAAAGCTGAGTACTTTCTAGATAAATTCAACACTAAATTCTTTACGGTTGCACATATGATTATTTAACAGCTAATGGACGATGGACGAATAAGTTAAAGTTGACATGAATAAATAAGTTGACATCAATAAAACTAAGGAAATCGATTGTTTTTTACCAAACAAAACGTCTCCAGCAGTTTGATATTCAACAAAAAAAATGAAAACTCGAAGTTGCGTGTTCAAAGAAGTAACAGAATTTTCAGATAACTTTAGAAGTCTCACCTGCCCTGAGAAATCCTAGAAAAGCGTTTGAACAGTTCCAAGCATCAGTGTGATAACCTTCATGGAATATGCTTACATTATTTTACACCCCCTACAGATAGTTCTAAAATGAACCACAACTTACGATTACTTCTTTGCAAATAGTGACCACTTCATAACGTGCTCGGTACATGTTGTCACGTAAAATGCGTTGCTTAAGAATTTCTTTTCGTGGTATTTCTCTTTGCAAATCCATATACATGTCATATTCTCTGCGAAATTTGTTCACTAAGCTCTAAATATAATTGTTTCTTCTTTCAATAGCATTGTAAAATAAAAATTTAGCCAGCAAGGATTAAAATTAACGGACAGATTTGAACTTTAATGACGAAAAAGTCCTAGCTACTCTCTCTCTCTCTCTCTCTCTCTCTGATACTAAAAATTTGAAGGTCTTCATAGAGATCATTATGGAGTCAAATTGTAAAGTTAATTTTAAGCATCATTCATGTGTAACCTTCAGAAAAAAGAAAATGCCTTATAAGTTTAGACGTGATTTCAAAATTTATGAATCAAGTTCTACAAACCTTGTAGAAGACTGCAAACAAATTCCTTTCCTCTTTGGTTAACTCTTTACCGTAATTTTCAATCAATATTTGGATATTCTCTCTTGCATCATCAAACAGTGATAGCTGCGAAAACGCAGGGTAAAATAATTGTACATTTTCACAGGTTATACCAGAAAATAAGTAAAAGATATAAAAAATTCCTATGACTCCATCAGGATGAAAAGTATGATACTATCATTCAGTCCTTACAAATCTTTCATTAAAAAACAATCCAAAATGTTAACAATCAATAGATCAATCTTTTTGATTTGCGACTTAACAGTAGTTACATAATTAATTTAAGTCATAAATCATGGTATCGCATAAATCTCCGAGTTAGAATTATCAATTTTGAGATAATAACTTATGAAAGAATCTTTAGTCTCTTCGCCTTTAATCGATAACTATGATTTATTTATTCATTTATTTTCCACCTCATAGGCATACTGTTTATTACTATATAGCTTACTGCAATACTATTTTACTATTTCGTGCTGCTTTCCTGATGGTCGGTACTAAGGAAAGGAAACTTCATAATGATTGATCGGCAACAAAAGAAATATACAATGAAGCTGGAATTATTACCGCATTGGCGATCCTTATGCGGAATATTAAATCATTACGATCAACAACTTCCACTTCCTCATCCATTACAACCACTTTCTTCACTCACTGTATCAAACAACGCTAATTAATTACAATTCAGAATTCACAGACAGTAAAATCGCAGTAATAATTGAATTCGCTTTAATCAACGTTATTTTGATTTTATCTATTAGCAAAGTAGTTTTAAATAAAATAGAAAAATATATAAATAATCGATAAAAGTTATGAAGAGAGCTTCGATGGAAAAAGTTGCCTTATTATCCTAAATATGATGATAATCATTATATTTCTCTCTCTAATTAACTCACTAAATCATTTAATAACTTATTCAGCATCCATCTATTATTTAGTTCGTACAATGCTAGCAACGATGATACGAGCAAAGGTAAATATACTACATAACTCGAGAAAAAAGAAATATAATTCGTAAGTAATCAAGCACAGAATATACCTTTCAATCCTGTTATACACTATATGATATTACGATTATGAATCTTTTATGAACATACCCGAAAATTATCGGTTAAGACTAATTCCCCGCTCATAGAAGATGGCGGTAAAAAATGGCGGTGCAGTGATAAGAGTAGATTAATCTCATGTTTACAATAGCTAAATTATATTCGACCAGCTACAAATTTTAACTTTGTCTGGCTCTCGATGATCAGATCACATTCCGACAAAATTTTCTGCGCGATACGCTGTCGATAGTTAATAGTAGTGGATCACGATATTTTCCCTATATATCAAAATGACAGTAACACAAGCCATTCCAATTCGAATTCCACTCTTTTAAATGGCAATGAAATGATTTTCTCAATTCTCAGCATTTTATAATCGGCCAATATTTTTGAAATTTCTTTTAAATTTTTGAGCGCTCTTCTCTCCCTTTCAATAAGAATAATCCATTTTGACTGGAATCATTCTGATTATTTTTCTTCTTACGATAGCATTGATAATCGATGTGACAGATATGTCAAATTGGTCATCAACTTGACCTTTCACAATATTCATCCCTTCTCTTTAACGAATACCGACGATGCTAATTAGACAAAAAGAGGGAAAGAGGAGGGATATATCCATTTTAAAACATTGGGCGAATTTCCATGGGCCCTGTGGCCTAATGGATAAGGCGTCGCCCTCCGGAGGCGAAGATTGCAGGTTCGAGTCCTGCCAGGGTCGGAGTTTTGCTGCTTGCATGAAGCAATTAATAAAGCAACAAAACGCATTCATTCAATGAGGCAGATTCAATTGCTCGTTCACCTTTCAGTTCGGAATCAGAATGCCACACAGACAGGAATGGAGTAATTATCGATAAGTTTACGTTGAAGGGTTACGGAAATCTGTGTGGATCAGTAAAACTGTGAAGCGAGTGGTCACAATACCCTTTGTGAGATACTATTCCATAAGTGTGAGGGAGAATCACTTTCCGGCACATAGACTGATGTTTCTCGTCCTGCTTCTTCCAAACATTCTTTGGGACGGGACAGATTCTGGAAAGAGTTTGCAAAAGTCTCAGAGTCTTTGTGATCAATGCTATATGCACATGAAGTAAGAGTGAAGGGGAAATCAGAAGTGAGATATCTCACGATATTTCGGATGTTGTGAAATAATCAAGATCTATAGTGAGGTAATGAGTACGTGAATACAACAATGGATTTATCTTGAATAGCAAATTGTCTTCGAAAATTATGATCTATCCTTTTTTTATTTATCAAAATCTCATTACTATGATTTTCGTGTGGTGAAATCGAAAAGATTTATAATAAGCTAAACTCGGCTCTAAGAGGAGATTATGAAGCAAATTTTGGAGAAGAAAGAAGAGGAATGAATGACATTAAATTGACAAGTAAAACAACAATGCTAATCAGTTGTGAAGAAACAAGCTAATTGATTGGATGGTAGATTTGAATTACACTCAGTACAAAACCTAAAACGAGATTGACTCTCTCCTGATTAATGCGCAGAATTTTGTGTGGAAGTGAATGAAAGGGAGATGAACAACGGACTGGATTCATCACGACTCTGGGGGACATTGAAGATAAAAAATAAAATCCTCTTTCGATGCGAGAAGTGCCAAACATTCTCAGTTGGAACGCTTGAATTCAAATAAGAGTGTCGAACAGTAAGAGTGTCCACTTCAAGTTGGTCAGAAGAAAGCTTGAGATAGGATTCTGAGGAATGACTCAAGTCGGGCTGAAAAAGTTAAGCGAGAAAATCAAAGATCTGTCCCAACTTGAATTTGAATTAGAAAAGCATTACCATCTACCTATTTTCATATATTCATAAACTATTTTTGGGATTGTTATCAGTTGTTTCACAAAGTGACTTGATAAGTAAAAACTGAAGAAATGACTGCTGACCACACCTTGACTTGTAACTGACTTTCGGGACAAGCAAGAGGATGTCATCTCAATCATCGAATTCCTTTTGCCTGCGAAATATCCGATAGTCCGAAAATATCGCAATGAAATGATTGTTTAGGAATTAAGCTCTCTTTGAAATGTTCGACGATATTTTCCGCTATGACAAGCGACGGCCAATCAAATAATAGTAAGCCTTTTTCACACATTTTGCATTTGAAATTTCATTCTCCATAACTACTTCTAAATTAAAAAGTTCAAACCGAATTAGCAAAAACAAAATTTTCCTGTTTGACTAGCATAAAATCCAAAGTTGACACTAACAAGAAAAACACTTTTCTAAAGGATTTACAAACGTCAATAGCTTCTTCATTGCTTGTTTGGTTTTATTGCACAAACCAGTAGACTACAGATAAAGGCTTTTTGTTTCCTTGAATGAGTGAATATACCTGAAATACCGTAGTAATATGACGACACAGCGTCCTGCGTTGCCATGAAAGCCAGCATTTAAAATGAGATCTGAAGTGAGCAGTATCAATTTGAATGACTTAAAACGAAACATACTTCAGTTTAAACGTGATAAATACTGTAAATGATGTGATGAAGAACTGATTCCAAGTCGAATGAGTTATATTCTGAACTGATTTCAAATTATTTTTGGATGAGATTT
Source organism: Loa loa (assembly GCF_000183805.2). Classification (NCBI taxonomy): domain Eukaryota; kingdom Metazoa; phylum Nematoda; class Chromadorea; order Rhabditida; family Onchocercidae; genus Loa; species Loa loa. The sequence goes on along the minus strand of NW_018108187.1, from coordinate 271,456 downwards.
GTCGATTGAATGCATGTAAAGATATTCATACTTCTGGTCAAAGGGAAGAAGAGTTTCACAAGTCATAAATGTTTGCTTGTCCTGATATCAACAATTGTCGCACAGCTTACATCTTCAGTATTGTCGCTAGTACTTTTCACTTTTCCACTTCGATTAACAACAACAAAACTTCAACAAATACAAATGTAAGTTAAAGAAGTAGGAGGAAAACTTCATTGGATTGAAACAAATACAATCAATGTATTGTTGAAAAAACGTTTTCTTTTTATTCGAATTGTTTTCATAAATGAAAACATTCATTGGAAAAATTAATTTTGCATTTTATTCGAGAAAGACTATGAATTACAAAAAAAGTTATCATCTTTTTTCTTTATCAACAATAGCAGCCAACTATTCATTTCCATTATTATAGGAATCATAGTGAGTATGTTATGCCATTACTTTCCTAAAAAAAAAATGAAATTGGATGACATTCTAGAAAGAAATAAGTGAAATCTAATAGTACATTGGATAGAAAGATCTCTATTTTGTAGAGAGATCGAACTGAACTTGACCAATAACGTAAGTCTCCGCGGACAAGAAAATCACAAGTTTTATTCCGATACTTATGAAACGAACGTGATGGCAAAAAATTTTTTGACGTAATTTTAATTACGTAGTGATTGAAAGTCCGACGTTTTTTCTCATACTTTTATTTTCATTTCTGAAGTTAATGCTTTTCAATAAACTTATCAGCACAATTGATCCTTTGATTCGTGCAAGAACATTGACTCATACATTACATTAGTGGTACATTAGCGCCACGTCGTTGTACTGGTAGTGATATCTTAAAGAGCGACGAAGTAAAGTAAACGATTTGAATATTTATTCCTTTCTCTGTCTTTTTTTCCAAACGCTTACAATGACATCACTCATCACAATTTGCGCTTCCCATCTTCTCTCGAACTCCTAACATTAGAAGTGATTTCTGATGGTCAGTGATATAACGGGAATTCTTTGTCTTTTATTTCCGTTTGTTAGACTTGGTGTAATTTAGAACTTTGTCAGTTCTAGCCAATATATATATATATGATATGCATGCGAAGATCTTAAAATTAACTTTCAACCCGAGCAACTTCCCGGATTGTCTCCCTTCCTTCTTAATTTGCTACCGGTTCATCTGATTAGTACACACCAATTTACGGTTAATATCATTCCATCTACCTTTCCAAAACACTTTAAGCTTACCATTATTTTACGAGATATTACAGGACAGTAATGAAATTAAGTTCTTACACCATCAAAGATATTTTGATTGGATATTAGCATTAAAAGTATTCAGGAACAAATATCGTCTGCGATAATTGCTGCTATTATCAAGGATGCGCAAAACTGATATTGTTAATAGGGAAACAGTTGCTTATCGTTAAGA
>NW_018108187.1:258784-269998 GCF_000183805.2 Loa loa | reverse complement strand
AGATATTACAGGACAGTAATGAAATTAAGTTCTTACACCATCAAAGATATTTTGATTGGATATTAGCATTAAAAGTATTCAGGAACAAATATCGTCTGCGATAATTGCTGCTATTATCAAGGATGCGCCAAACTGATATTTGTTAATAGGGAAACAGTTGCTTATTCGTTAAGATAGGACCTTTTACATATTTGAAAAGTAGTAATAAACATCTTTTTATTATAAGGTATCAAAAAAACAATGCCATTTTTCTTCTAATCAATCATTTTAAATCGTGATTCAATTAGTTGGTTACAGTTGGGAGACCAAAATATCGCGGGATTTTTTCATGCTCTCAGAAGTCTTTGGTAATACTAATAACAGGTGTATAGTGCGGGGCAAATGTTTTGGCAATTTGGGTAAACCAAGCCAAAATGAAATCCTGTACTGTGTCTTGTCTTGCTGAATTGTTCAAGCTGATAATCTTCCTGATTAGTTCATTATTAGTAATTGTAAAGTGACCATGCACTTATCTACAACATTTAGCAGTGATGCTTAACCCGATCTGCTAACCAGATATTCCATTTCTCAATGTCTCATCTTAGCGTAAAGCGACTTGGCGAACTTGGTGCAAGAATCTCCGAAAGAAGGTACGTGGTTAATAGTGAAATCAGGACTGATCGCTGGGCAACCAGTCAATAAAACATGCGATACCGAGTTTCCTAATTCGTTGATAGGAGACTTTATAGGACACGTATTTTATCAAACTTTGACACTACCTAACTGTCCTGAGTGTAATAAAAAGTTATCACCAAGAAAGCACTAATAAACCAACAAAGTACATTTAATTTGTAATTTCTCTATCCCCAAAACGGATTCAATTCTAATCTCACTGTTAAAGACGAAACTCTTTCAGTAACATTGAAAGAGAAATTTCTAAGATAACGCACAACTTCGCCACCAAAAATTAAATTCCCAAAAAAAATTGAAGCTAAAAAAGCAGCGCTTTAACATTCATATTTCGAATTAAGTTACTATAATCAAAACAGCACCTCCCGTTTTGTATTTGTAGTCTTAACTGCGTCCTTTGATTAGTTGATTCTATATTGCCTCTTCATTCATTCTTTAAGTGATGAAGTAAAACGACAATAATATGCAACGAAAGAACTCATAATACAGAAATTCCCAATACACATGACCTTATGGTAGAAAAAATTAATTACCATAGAGTAGGAGAAAGTTACAACCAAAAATATCAACCCTAACACAGGCCAGCGAAAAATGAAATCGATATAGAGCAGATCGAAAACATAAAAAACAAAGTCAGAAAATTCAAAACTTAGGTTTGTCAGAATATGATACTTGTTTAAATTACTACAAATCCAAAAGATCTCGAACATTTCCTTCTGGAACTGAAAGTGAATATCAAGTCCTACCATAGATCTCTAGAATTGCAACAACCTGATGAAAGTTGGCAACAACTAATACAGAAGTAAGAATATTTAGAAAAGGAAAAACTAAAAGATATTACACAGTTGAAAAAATTTTAACTTTCCAGTGGAAAAGCCTAGAAATAGTTGGGAATTTATGAATCTTCTATTGAGGAACATAAACTAAAAAAAGAAGGTTGCATGTAAAGTCTTTTGTCCCGCCATGGTTTTCTATAACTGACAAAACCTTGTTCATTGGAATGAATAATCAAGATCCACAAGAAGTTCCTCTTTTCAATCTTATTTTTACAGTACACGGATGCGTCTACTTCAATATCACCAATTCCGGAGTGTACCACTACAGGTTACGTTTCTCAATCGCTCGCATTTCGGTTACACTTAATTTCAACACAGCACCTATCGCTTTCAGGATGTGTTTACGACCGGAAGAAGTGTCACAGTGTAGCAATTGAATAAAAACGTTCCGTAAATACTCCATATTTGAATCAACACTTAAAAATTTCAGTTTTCCTGGAATGAAATTTGACACATAAATGTCATATGGAACAATTCGTAAAGATTTTCAACGCTTAATTTTATTAATCAAAAAGTAGGTGAAGGAACCGTTGTGTAGCTGATATAGATAGGAACGGATGTTGCAAGTGTAATTTACAACAAGAATGTGGAAATACCTAAAAGGAAGAATATGGAACTTTAAAAAACTACCAACCTTCCAGGATCCTGATCTCATCCTTCAATTTTTCCACCATTTCGAAATGTTGCAGATCTTTAGTGACAGCTGCTTGGTGAATATCGCGAACATTTAATTCTGCTATGTGCATAGCATTTCTAAAGGTCACGGAGCTCAAATTATTTTGCTTTACTTTGTTTTAGCCATTCATATTCACACAACAGAAAAGAGTGAAAAAGAACTAATAAAGAGTTTTCCGAATTAAAGAGTATAATTTGAACCATTTAGAAAAACAGCGACATCTAAAGTTAAATATAGTTGCTTCAAAAGGAACTTTGAGCACAACACTTACCCAAACCTAAAAATCTCCCTAAAGCGGAAAATAAGTAACAACCTTAATTCAACTATTTGTCTTTCCCTCTTGACAAGCTGCTGTTCGTAAAATATGTTGCGAGTTTCTGCGGCAGCTGTAGTTCCAGGGACATTGAAAAGAACTTGGGTACTATTCGGTGAAACTGATAAACATTCTAAAGCTTAAAAGTACTGTTTAAAAATGCAGATGACTGGCACGATTAACAAATTACATCAGTAGTCGAAAATGGGCTAACCATTAAAAATAAAAATATGAAAGATGTAATATAACAAAAATGATGGTTCTAAATAAGGATACTAAGTAGCTTTGCGATATTAAAGAATAATTCACTCAAAAAATGAACAGTTAGTTAATCGGCTTTCAGTTAATACGAAGGGAAATGGATAACTGAAGTAAAAAATTCAAGCAAATATTTAATTTCAATGATAATTTGCATCGTATATAATTTAAAAAAAAAGAACTTCTGCCCAGAACCAAAAAACTTGAATAATTGGAAAGTGAAAGTGAATTATTCGCACACTTGACCTAACAGTCTTCGAATTAAAAAAACTACGCAAAGCAAGAACTGCGAAACGCTATGAAATGAACAATTTATTATTGATAATTGCATTTATTGTGGTGCTTTTGGCTTACCTGAATGGTGCTCATCCACGACACTGGAGCACGAATCGACATCACTTGATGAATGATCATTTACACTCCGAATTTCTGCAAATAAAGAAAAAAGTTTACAAATTATTAGCATTTATAAGTTTCGCTATAAAAAAATTAAAAAATATTAAAAAGAAAATTTTAAATTGCCAATATTTTAAATGATCTTATGTCAGAGGAATACTTCATGAGTGGGTATTTTCAAAATTCATCTGAAGGATTTTTTCTTGAAAAGAAAGTAAAGGTTAAAATAACTGAGTTATGGTCAGTGTATTAAAAAGGGACACTGAAAGGAAACTTGATACCTCCAATTCGTTGTTTATCTGTAGAAGTATTACTTTCAAAGAAGTCGTGTGAGTGACTTTGTCGATATTTCACGGGTCGGAATGAAGTATCTTGTGGAGGATCTACTGGATCAACATTTGGCTGGTTTCTTATTATTGAGTTTAATTTCGCTCTGGAATTTATGAATATTGACTCCCATCGAACTGAGTAAGCTTTTCGAATGAAAAGCAAAAAAGGAAACGCATAATTACCAATCCTTGTACTGAAATCTAAAAACTCATTTAAAAAATGAATTTTTTCCGAATAAAGCTGTTATGCAGCCATGGAATTTCATTAATTCATTGCCTCCCTTTATTTACTAAAAAAAATAAGCAATAGCGATGAAAATGTCTGTCGATATCTCTAAAAATGTTAAAAGTTAAACTATCAAATCAGGTTGAAAAAAATAAGTTTCAATATTCTTTCCCAAAATAAATCCATCTTTACCCAATTGTAAAAGAAAGGAAAGTACTTCGTAATTTCCAACTCATTTTCTTTTTCTGCAAGGATATCCAGAGCCCGGATACGTTGCTTTTGCATTTCTGATTCCATTTCGATCACTGAAAGCATGAGCGGAAATAAGAATTGGTGGGACCAAAAACAAGCAGAAAATGAGGAAAAAATTGAAAGCTTAAATAGATGAAAGAATGAAATATGGAGAAGGGAAGTGAGAAAAATGGGTGAAATAATGAGAGTTCTTATTATAAAGAGAGTTTTTTCAAATATTGTTAAGCTAAAAGCAATTCCATACTGAGATATGACTAACGAGAAATAATGTGTGTGAGATGGATAACTTGATATGAAATTTATAAATTGCAAAATACCTGACCCTTCTGATGCATTTGATTGCGTAAATCAGAAGTCGAATTTTCCTGCACCCTTTCCATTTCGATAATTTTTAGTTGTAGTTGGGCTGTTTTCTGCAGTATATTTCTATTCTAATAAGCCAGATTATAAGCAATATATTAGTACTACTTGAAAGTAGTTTCTTAGAATAAAAAACCTCAAATAGCCCACTTTTTCCTAAGGTAAAATTAAATCTTATCTGGAAAGTGACTGGATTTTTACAAGAAACGATTAAATCAATCGTTTTTTTTCTTTATAAAACCTCACCTCTTCGTAGCCTTTTTTTGCATTCGTATAATCAATTTCAAGAGAATGCAATTTGTTATGAAGCGAAGTCACAACTGAACGCATATGTCGCAGGTCTACTTCTGCCGCTGCACAAGATGAGCATTCGCTTACAGGTAACAACGATAATGTATGTGATATCCCTGTACTTTCCAAAGCATCATTCTGGAAGATCAAAATTATAAAGCTGTTTGCTTTATGCCAATATCTGGCGTTTGGTAAAAGCACTCAAAACTGGATTTCTGACTAACTTCCTTAACTGTTGTACTCATCTTTTAAAATTTCATAACGTTGTTTCTTCAAATGATGCCTCTTCTAAGCCAAAGAACTTTACAGCCAACACCAAATTCGCATTCATATGAATTAAAAGGATATAATCAGAGTTAGTTATTTGTTTGACTATTTTCGATTACCAGTATTAAATGCCGTTCGGAAAAAAAACTATTAATTAAGGAAAAAAAAACTATAATAAAAAATCGCTTCGCATTTCAAAGTAGTATGCACATTCAGGTCTTCTTTATAAGCAGTATTAAGAAAAAAAACAAAGTAAATCAAATATTCAACATATTCACAAAGGAAAAAAGTTAAATAAGTGAATTCTGCTGACGCGAGTAAGAAATAGAATCGCACATTTTTAACACTGAAAGCGGCCATCTTGCGACGTTAATTAAACAGCGATAGCAACAATCTATCTAATTTCCGTGAAATGAGTCTAAGTTGTTTATTATATAATAAACTAACAAAACATACATGAAAATGAATATGGAAATATAAAGGACTGTACCTTCACAGATCTGCTTTTTAGTATTGCTTCAGCTTTCAGCTTGTAGTTTTCGAACTCATTATTCAGAATTTCATAACGTCGCTTTTGTTCACATAAAGTTTCTTCTAGGCCTAACAGCTCTGCAGTTAACATCAACTTCAAGCTGATGAAACTAAACACAATACCAGATATTCAAAAACTTCAAACAGACAATTTCCATCTCGAAAAATTCGGACACTTCTTTTTTAAGTAACTGTTTGTATATTCCATGACTTTATTCTGGCACGAAATCAATCCAAAAAAAGAATGTACCATAAAAATTGACTATCTTTTTACTATTGCGTAACTTCTCTGCACTTTTTATGAAATTCTGTTCCAGCGATTCGAAATCAGTAGACTCGTCCTCAATTTCTTTCGTTGATTTTGAAGCCTAAGCGCAAGAATTATGTGAGATTACATAAATCATTATGCATTTGAAAAATAAAAAATGCTGGGGAAATAAACTTCATAAATTCCGGCTGGCAGCGTTTTCTGTTTTATGAAATCATCTTATTCTATAAACTTGTCAATAAGTACCTGAAGAATAATAATGTAAGTAATGCTTCGAAATCGGAGGCATAAATTCTATTTTATTTACATTAGCTCTACCATATTAGGCACTGTCACTAAACAGAATGATGAGTTTATGCACACACTATTGTTCTCGCCTCGTGTTCTCCCTCTAGAAAGATTTTTATCAATTCCAGTCGCTCTATGACTGAAAGCTTTTGCATAAATTTATAATAAGTTTTCAAAACTATTTAAAATGAAATCAAAATTCGCTAAAATTATGAGAAGCAAACATACCTCGAGAAATGCATTCTTATCTTCTAAAGTCTTATTTTTTTTTCCAGCTGATCCACTTTATATTGGAGTTCTGTGCGAATTCTATTAAAATCGCCAATTTCAATCGACATTTCCTGAAGCCTATATTAAAATTTGCCATAAACTAAAGGTACCGTAATAAATACCAATAAAGTTCTTCCACATTTTGCACAATAACCTTTGTTCTAGTTCACGTAGACGGCTTTCCCTCTCTGTATTCACAGTCTCCATCAGCTTTCTTTTTAGTTCGGCGATTTCATTTTTATTGCTTTCCTGATGTGAATTTCGTTTAAGATTTCGAAAAAAAAAAGCAAAGGAAAAAAACGAAAAAATATAAAGACTCAAGTTTAACAGACATATTATTTGTGCTTCTTAAAAACAAAATGAAGTTTCACCTTTACATCTTTAAGTTCACTTTCCAACACTTTTATAGATGGTGTTTTCTTAGCTCTTTTCCGCCAAAATTCTATTTCACTTTGTGTTCGGCTAAGTTCTTCTTTCAAAAAAACAATGTCCATTTCGAGCACTTTGGATACTTCTTCTTTCTCATGCAACTTTTGATATAATTCGGATATCTGCAATAGGAATCATGGTCCAAGGTTTAAAGTAAAAAATTAAGCAACTAATCTAATTTTTTAAACAATTATTAAACAGCGATATATCCACCAATAAGGAAGTCGTAAAGTCACTAATAATTATGGTAGTCTTGTAATTATAGTAGTCTTATAATGAAAAATCATTGATATTTTATACCCGTTTTTCAAGCTGCTCCGAATTGATGCACTCTTTTGCATACTGCTGTTGAATAGCAGCCAGAACAGAACCATGGTCCGACAATTCTTTTTCACGATCTCCTTCTATCACTTTTATTTTTGATCGTAATTCCTATAATTAAATTTAACAATTGGAACATGCTTATAAGAAGTGGAATAGCTGAGATAATCGAATTCTCAATGCATCCAACATTAGCTGTTACAAAAATGAAGACCAGAAATTCAAACAAATCATCCGAAAAAAATATTTTACCAACAAACTATTTTCCAACTTTTCAGCTTGTGCCTCAGTCTCGGTAGCAGCCTTTGTCAGCCTTTCCTTTAAAGTTTCATTTTCAACCTGTAAGTACAAGAAAAGAAGTTAAAGATATTCTGATTAGTTTAAGTTAATGAGCATCTATGAAAATTTCTTGCTTGGCGAAAATAAAAATGCAAAGTGAAAATCACAATTACTTCATGTACAATTTTTGCTATGAAACTCAACTCATAAAATTCTCGATTTCTCATTAAAAATAGAAATCAAGCATACATTCAGCTCCAACTAATGATTAACTTAAATTTGCCAGAAGTAAAAAGTTTTGCTTCCACTTACCAATAAAGCTTTTCTGTCATACAGAAAAGCTTCTTCCTGTCTATTTTTTTCAGTTATTAATACTTTTAAAGACCTTTTTAGTTGCTCCATTTGGTTTTCCTAAAAAACAATCATTATTGTAGTATGCTTTTCATAATAATCAGAATGTGGAAACGCAAGTTTCACATGCAACTTTCATTACTTTATCCAAACCCGAAATTTGATTAAAATGATGAGAACAAAAATAACAGTATGTAAAACCTCAGGAAGCTCCTCGTCCTCTGCATTAGCTCCAAGAAGAGACGCTCCACCTTGCAAATTAGTTGTAGTTTCTGTAAGAAAATTGATTGCTAATTCAAATTATGGCCTCTGAAAAATTTCATTTCAGAATTTAAACACACCTTGCTGTAGGCCCAAAACTTTAACTGCTGTCTGCAAAGCATTCCTTTCAGCGTTGAGTCCCTTGTAAGCGCGAATCAAGTCTGAAGAATACGAAATTCACTGACAGCAGGCCAAAATTTGAAGAGGAAAAATTACATGACATTCGGAAACCCCTCAACAAATTAAAATTAGAAGGGGGCGCAAAATAGTTACACGTGCAAAGCATATACCTTTCAGACCTTCGTGGTGGTACGAGAAATTATCACTTTTGAAATTCTGTCATTTCTGATAAAAATATTCCAAACCTTTCAATTTATTTTCATAATCAGCAATTTGAAGCTGCTGTTCCTCAATTCTCCTGATAAGGTCTGATCGTTTCAGTCTCACCTTGTCGTTATCCCTCAACATTAGTGTCCTCGTGTCTCAGACGCGGATATAGACTTGGCAGAGAAAACTACAATAGGATGGGTAAGCTGAGTTATATTTTGCCTTTACATTCGCAAGTAATTGCAATCTTGTAAAACTACATTTAGAAGGAAAGGTTAAGAAATCCCAGCAGTTAAGCGACGAAAAACTTTACTGATGATCGAATACCTCTTATTACTTCAAGAAATTTCACAAGCATAAAATATTTTTTGAAAAACGATCCCTAAATATCATCCGATCCGACCAAAATCCGATCGAGCAATGAAAAAAGACTACTTTGAAAACTGAGCTTCGTAAACCACTTCTGTGTATTCAAAACTAACGAAGAAAAGCTACTGAAAGCAATTCTGAAAGTCGACGTGGTTATATTTTCGACTGTGAAAAAAAAACTATGGTGAAAGATGCCACCCAATACTAAAAGACTTTGGAACTGTCTAACTGCTGGCTCTAACACTAACATCACATTTGCGGAATGCAGATTTGATTCCAATAAGTATGAATTTCAGGATACAGTACAGAAATCAAATTGAAAAAGTAATCGTGGTAGCACAACTACCGCACATTAAGAACATACAGCGTCACAACGTCAGTAAATTCTATCACCAGTATAAAACAAAAGAAAAGTAAAAAAAAACATAATTCTACCATCAAAACAAAAATGAGCGTTAGGATATACGTAACACATATATGTAATACCGAAAATACTCGACGTCGTTACCCTGTGAGGATAAGTGACGACAGTGGTTAGGAAGAACTTGAGGAACCTCGTAAATTTACGAAATCCCAAAACCACAATTGCGTGACTCTGAAATACGCCAAGTAGTGAAAGATTAAATGAAACAGCCTTTCAAAAGGCATCGAGAGTCAGTTTCGAAAATAACCTTCGTAAAGTATGGTCCTCAAGCATACGGACGAAAAAAAGCCGAAAGTTCTAAAGGAAAAATGCAAGTTCCAACAAATTATTGAGCAACCTGACTATCATACAGAAATAAATATTAGCAAATATCTAATCGGTAAATGAAACTCAGAAATATATTAAATGGTTTTAACAAACATCATTAAACTGTTAACAAATAACAAAAGATAGCAATGACAATGGTTCAGTGCCACGGTTAAAAACAGAATGGTTAATAACTACAAAATTCCATGTTTATCGGAAGCAACAAGAATCAAGATATACAAATGATTCTTTTTTTTACAGATTTAAATAATATGTATATAAAAAACCATCTGGTCATAAACTTATACATTGCAAACATAAAAAGATGCTGATTCACTTGCAAACATAAAAAGATGCTGATTCACCTCTGTCAGCCAACTATAGCAATATTATTCCAAACTCTGAATCGGCGAAATACTACCCTGAAGCAACTATGACGGACTCAGTAAACGTGAACCATACCATATAAAAACACCCAGAATAAAATATAAGTGAATAAACCAGATATTAATGAATGTGTCAGTGATAAACTTCGATTCATGAAGTAATTCTGCCACTCGAAATTTGCTTTCATCTCCCAAAATAAGGCCTGTAATAGGAAAAACTAAAATGAGGTAGTCAAAAATAACTATATGCGGTTTTCAGCTCAAGAAAATGCAATACTGTTATTCTAAATTTGTGTATAAATGACCTACTAAAATAAAACTAAAATAAATTAAAGTAATACTAATCTAATCAGCAGAAAGATACCTGCAAAACAACAAGGATAAAGTAGAAAATAAATCCAGATACTCCAGTTAATCCAAGAATGCCGCTGGCCATTCCTGATGCAGCTGCTTGACATGTCCTTGAATACTCCAAAATACCAACGTTATGTCGCATGGCTACCTCACTAAATATCTGCAATAAATTGTTCGTTCCCAAGTGATTTATGAGACATAAAGTCAAAGGAGAGCTTAACTGTCAGCTTGTAACAGTTAGTTAGCATGGTTAGGGAAACCGAAAAGCCGAGAACTGTTCTATCCTTTTCTGAGCATCGAATGCACGACAAAGGATCGATATTGTTATCTGTGCACTCAAAAGTGCTTAGCAAAAATAAATTATCATATGACAAAGTAACGATAGAACATTAATTTCCTGAAGTATGAAAGTCCGAAATACAGTAGAATTAGCACATACCGTTACTTGTTCCACGTTCTTTGTTGTGTTATTTTCACTGGCTGAACGTCTGGTACTTCCTATTTGTGGTGCCATACTGTCAACTTATATCTACCTGAAATATAACTGCATTGTTATACTGTCCTTAGACATTACTTCATTATATGTCACTTCTACTTATGCATACTTAAACAATATACTATGACCACCTTTCGACCTCCGTACCAACGTGACAGCGTTCATACTTAACAAAATCTATTGGAATGTGTGCTAATAACAGCACCCGTGTATACATCATTATGTGTTATATTTCTCTCCCTTCCTCTCGTTCCCTGAATCTCCCCTAGTATCATACTCCCTCACATAACTTACCAATATCTGTTACCTTGAAAACCTGTCTGACCTCAACCCCACCTCAGCTAAGCACCATTAGAACCTGATCATACGATCCGTTATATTTCACATAATATTTGAGGGAAATAGCGGAATCGCACTAGGTGACCAAGGCCAGTGGGAGACACAGTGAAGTTGACAATCTCATCGGTACATATCGGTCATCTCGAATCATCGGATTGGTGTAACAATTAAGCGGTTGATAATATTGTGACAATGCAGTACCCATAGTTAAATGTTTTCAGAGGTAGAGAGAATGGAAGTATTTGAGTAGCACTTACTGTTATTCTTCATGTCTCAAAGTGATGGAACTGTCCATTATATATATATATATATATATATATATATATATATATAGTAGTAGTA